>NC_053027.1:556394163-556555241 GCF_003073215.2 Triticum urartu | reverse complement strand
TGGTGGCTATTAATTTGGGAAATCTCACCAAATCTCTAGTTTAATGTGATAAATCCACTATAAAAAGACTTTCCCATTTCTTATGTTTTCGTCAAAACTTACATATCACACAAAGATCAACAACTCGCTCCTTCAGCACAAACGACCAGTTGAAATGAGGTATACCCATGTGTTGCTTATGTCCTTGGTCTTACTCGTGCTAGCATCAGGTAGTCATTTGTCCATGTAATACATATGTGCTTAATCTCTCTCACCAACTAATGGTCATGTTGTGATCGTTCTTTTTCTTCATCGTGGAATTTTGCAGATGTGGTAGTGGAGGCATCAAGATATTCTAGCATTAAAGAATTTGTATGTGTGGAGAAAATTTTCCCACCTCGAACATGTGATACCCATGCTTGCGAAGAGTCATGCTACAAACGTACAAGGCAATACAAATCTGGCAAGTGTGTTGTTGAGGGTTGCAAGTGCAAGTTATGCATATATCAGCCTCCGGCCATCCATAATAATGAACAAATGGGTTCTAACTAGCTAAGATAGGATTGTTTTTTGAGAAAATAATGTGGGAGAATCACAAACGGTGTAGAGGCAACGTTTTTCACTCATATGAGCCAGATGAAGAGTGATGAATTTAGCCTTGCTTCTTGAATTATCTTGAATTAATAAATGGCTTATAAAATTTGAGAAATGGTCTACAAAATGTGGGTGCTTGACTTTGCATGTGTATTTAGTTGAACTAACTACTTTTTTTTATGAAAAATGATATGTTTGTTTCCTTTCTGTTTTCTTCGAACTTAAACTTTTTTATAATTATAGTTTGGACTTCAATTTCCTTGAATCTTGAGTTCAAGATGCAAATTTTTAGATTTGGATGTTTTTGTAGTGTTCTCGGTTTTTTTGTTACTTGGTTTCCGCACCCGAACTGACTGTGTTATTATCTCCGACTTTGCATATTAATTTTCATGAACTACCCAGAAAAGTGAGTGATTTTTCAGTCATTTTAAATGATTTTTTACAAGTGTGCTCATATGAATTCTTCTAATCCTAGTCTTTTTAATGTTTGTACTGCTCTAACTTTCTCCCAACTTACAGAACCTATGTGTGTGAACCTCTCTAAACCTTCTCTATCTTTCACACACGAATCTCGTGACGGATTTTTTATGTTTGTACTTTCTTATTTTCCTTCTCTGAACTCCATGTGCTTTGATATATGAACTTACATAACCTATATGTGTGAACATCTCAACTTTAAGTTCTAGTTCTCCATAAATGGTTTTCCTGCATTTTTTACTGTGTCCCCGGACTGAAAGTTTGAACTTTGGTAGTGTCTATACTTTTCCATGCATTTTTTCCTTGGCGAGATGTGTACTCTCGCAAATTGGATACATTATTTTTTTGTTGATAGACCTTGAACTTTCTTATATTTATTATGAGATCCCTAAGTTTCGCATAGTTAACTACTGCAGTTTTCAAGCACGCATATACTTCCAGCACCAAATGCATACACTCTCAGCAAAGGACCAAACACGCATGTAACACATATAGCTATAGCTACTGGTATAGCCACGTGCATACAGAGAGCTCTAGTTGCTTTTATTTAACTAGTTTGAAGTTTGAACGATGCTCTTTTTTTTCTCCAACCTAGTTTTAGCTCAAAACGTGCATACACGTTTGATATGCGGTAGTTCAAAATGAGCAAAAACACAAGTTCAGCAATAGTAAGACACTAGTTTGGCTATAGCCAAGCAAGTTGATCTGTAGTCTAGCAACAATATTATTTTTGTGTACTGATTGGATGATAGTATGTGAATTTTGTTTTTCTGTACTTCTTGAAATGAATATTTGAACCATCGAATGTGGGTATGCGAACCAAAATTCAGAAGAGGTGTGGAAACAAGTTTTGTAATTGAACAAGCATCTACAATAGCTTCAACATTCTCACAATAATGAAGGCATAATGTCCCTCCCTTTCCAGTTGCTCAACAAGCAACAAATTCTTCCTAAAACTTCTTCAATTCCTGAAACTATCATCACTCTACATTCTAACAATAACATGCACATTCGGAATGATGTGCCACTTTAATTAGTGAATTGTCTCGAACAAACACTAATTTGTTTGGAGTGGACTACATTAGCGTATGTGCAAAACTGTTCTTTTTCTCTAGCGAGTGAATTGTCGTTAGTCTAACATAAGAACGGATGCAATATATATGTACATATGAACTATTTACTTTGGCCACGTTTACTTAACAAAACAAAAAAACATCAATTGTAAATAAAATCAGGGGCGGGTCATGATTTTATTCTTCACCACATGTTCTACCCCCTTATTTTCTCATCACAACCAAGGCTTCGTTACCCTCTCTCTCTCTCTCTGGGCTGAACTGCTCCAACTCGTGATGTTAAAGACGCGAGGAAACAGTTCATCCGTTCAATCTTCAACAGATATCACATGTGCATTAACAGATTAGCAGTTCAATTTCAACAGTAGAAGATCACTTGGATGCTAAACCAAAATTTTATGGACTAATAGAATGTATTACCTTCATCCCAAATTACTTTTCTTAGACAAGCAATCTGGGAAAGAAGGAGTACTTGTCATGGACTAACAGATTAACACGAGTAGGACAAATTTGAACTAGATTAGATGAAATTCTATGGAAAAAAGGGTGCACAGGTGCGAACTTGTGAGGCAGGAGCAGGCAAACTGCATGGTGCGTCGTTGTCGCCATCCTCGTTTTTCTTCAAGCCCCTACCAGTGTTGCTCCTGTGAGTGTTTGACAAAAAACTACCACTTTAGGGATATGTGTCCCATGGAACTATCACTTTTTAAAAAGTGACCGAAAACTACCAAAATTCCTAAACTTTGTGACTACAAACTACCACTTTCAGATAGTGCCCAATTTAGCCGATTAAAACGTGTTTATGACAGGCAGGCCCGTCTGTAAGGGCCCGCTTGTTTTGACCATTAAGTTGACCATTATGACAGGTGGGGCCCACATCAACCTCCTTCTTCCTTCTCTCTGTGGCATTTCACACCTTTTGTGCATGAGAGGGAAGCAGATGAGCTCCGGTGATGCACCACGTCAGCTACGGGAGACACCCCCGCCGCTCCTGACAGAGGAAGATGGTCCACAGGACCTCCCGCACCTCATGCCTGAGCGCATGAATGGCGGGGAGCTGCGGTGGCAACAACCACTCGGAGGCCAGGTGGCGCAAGAGCTACACCTCCGAAGGATGCTACCACGAGATCTCTTGCCTCCGCCGCAAGAACGTCGTGCTCAGGCGCCAGGCCGACCAGTGCGCGTGTTGTTGCTGTGGTGCCACGATGTTGCAACAACAGCAGCAGATATTGCTCGTCTCGGCTTACGGCAATGGCACCTGCCTCCTGGCGTCATGCTCAGCGTCCGGACCATGACCACCAGCGGTCGCACGCACAACGATAGCATGGCTGTGGAGCAACGGGCGTGTGACTCTTCCCCACGTTTCTCAGGTCGAGCACACAGCCGGCCAATTCATCTCCACCTTGCCTGCAGCCTGACGATCCATGTGCTCCCATGCATGTTGTCGTGCATCGCTGCTCTGCTCTGTTCGAGCTGAGGTCACCCTGCGGTTGCTTGGGGCAAGCGCGCGTTGGCCGTTTCGTCTCCCACGACAGGTCACTTGCCGTCGCCCACACCCTCATCTCCGGGGTCGGGCGTGGGTGCCCCCGCCCCCGCCGGTGCCCTCGGCCTCTGTTGGGCAACCGCGAGTCCCGCGAACAGGGTGGCCCCCCAAGGACCATGGCGCGAGCTTCCGCGGGATAGCCCTAGTCCACCGGATGGACGGCACTGACCAACTGCTTCGACTTCTCCTCGTTCCTTGTCGAGTACAAGGGCGGCTACGTCCGTCAGATGGACGGCGTCGAGCGGGTCCCTGCCGGCGTCCACGCGGTCGGCATGTGCTGCCCGATGCACAAAATGTGTTTGTTGAAATGCCCCAGAGATGAGGAGGAAGGAGGAGGTTGATGTGGGCCCACCTGTCATAATGGTCAACTTAATGGTTAAAATAACCGGAGTTGACTTTCCTACTACGTCACACCATGAACTTAAAATAAGTGAAGGTAGAAGACTGTTGAAGATGAAATAGTATAATCCAGAAAACTTGACTAAAACATTTTATTTTATTCCACTTTTCACTAAAGATCAGTGCAAGCATATCTTACTATAGCTAGCCACACCATGAGCGCCACATGGCAGCTCTGGTCACGTCCCTGCTTGCAGCCTCCGACATCATCTTCCGCATCACAACACTAACTTGAATTCTCCTCGACATCACCGTCCATGGCGCAACAGAGAGTTGGTTAAGTTTTAGTTTACCTGGTTTTGATGAGCAGGTCAAGTTCCTTCATATGCATTACATGAGCAAGCACACCAACCTGAAGTATATAAAACAAATTATTCTGGACTCTCATGTAGCAAGTTCATTGCTACTATTTGTGATAGGCATTGGGATTTCCCTAAAAAGGAAGGGTGAAGTACTATAGTAGCAATAGTATTTTTCTCAGTAAAGAAGTAAGGTTTATCGAACCAATAAAAGATTCACGTAAACAAAGGTCGACAATACATACACACAAACAAAGTACTTGCACCCAACGCGGGCAAGAGGGTTGTCAATCCCCTTGTACTCGTTATTGTAAGGATTAATTCTCATAGTGGTAGATATATAAATTGCAAAAGTAAATAAATTACAACAAGGTATTTAGGGTTTTAGTAATATAAGGTGAATGGACCCGAGGGGCATATCTCTCAAGAACATAACAAACGGTGGGTACACAAATTACCATTGGGCAATTGATAGAAAAGTGCATAGTTATAATGTTATTTATAGCGTGACCAATACATAGGCATTATGTCTGTGACAACTAGACCGACACAATTCTACATCTACCACTATCACTCCACCTCTCGCCCGCTATCCAGCATGCATCTTAAGGTATTAAGTTCATAACAAACAGAGTAATGCTTGGAGCATGATGACATAATGTAGACAAAGTAAGACCAATCAATATGATCAAACCCCGTCGTTTTACCCTTAGTAGCAACAGTACAAATACGTGACTCGCTACTCCTCCTGTCACAGAGTGAGGACACCACAAGATTGAACCTACTACTATGCACCACTTCCACTGAAGATCTACTCATCAACTTGGCCAAAGAAAACTCATAGATCGGAAAGCCTTACATAACTATCACTAAAAAACACTTTCGTGATGATACGTGTTTGTCATAGTAGGTCATACCTATGCTGTCGTCGAAGTGTTCCATGCAATTCTCAAATCATCATCATGGAAGTGGCCACTTCCATGACGATAAATAGCGCGTCATGGAAGTGTTTTCATCAAGGGTAACCGACACGTGGCATCCACTATAACGGGTCACCGTTAAGCTATTGATACATCCATTTTGAACCATGTTTTCCTATTGTAATTTATGATGTTTTGGGCCTGAAAAAGCTATGTCAGAGATACCTATTCTACACATCTCCAAATAAGTTGAAATTCCATAGAGAATTATTTTGGAATAAATAGAAAATACTAGAAGAAAGAAATAGCAGAGAGGGCCACCCAGGTGCCCACGATGCACCAGGGCGCGCCCCCGTGGCTCGTGGGGCCCCTGGCCAGCCTCCGGTGCCCATCTTCTGGTACATAAGCCCATTTGCCCTAGAAAAAAATCAGGAGAGGACTTTCGGGACGGAACGCCGCCGTCTTGAGGTGGAACTTGGGCACAAGCACTTTTGCTCTCCGGTGGAGCGATTCCTTCGGGATACTTCCCTCCTTGAGGGGGAAATCGAAGCCATCGTCATCACCAAAAACCCTCTCATCATGGGAGGGCCAATCTTCATGAGCACCATCTTATCGCAAACCCTATTTCATGTCTTGTATTCAATCTTTGTATCAAAACCTCAGATTGGTACCTGTGGGTTGTGATAACCCACAAGTATAGGGGATCAATTGTAGCCTCTTTCGATAAGTAAGAGTGTCGAACCCAACGAGGAGCTAAAGGTAGAACAAATATTCCCTCAAGTTCTATCGACCACCGATACAACTCTACGCACGCTTAACGTTTGATAACCCACAAGTATATGGGGTCAATTGTAGCCTCTTTCGATAAGTAAGAGTGTCGAACCCAACGAGTAGCTAAAGGTAGAACAAATATTCCCTCAAGTTCTATCGACCATCGATACAACTCTACGCACGCTTAACGTTCGCTTTACCTAGAACAAGTATGAAACTAGAAGTACTTTGTAGGTGTTTTTGGATAGGTTTGCAAGATAATAAAGATTACGTAAATAAAAAGTAGGGGTTGTTGTAAGTAAAGAAGCAATAAAGTAAATATAGCGAGTGTGGAAAAGTGGTGGTAGGAGTTGCGAAATTGTCCCTAAGCAATTGACTACTTTACTAGACCGGTAGCAAGTATTATGTGGGAGAGGCCACTACTAGCATGTTATCCCTGACTTGGAATTCTATGCACTTATGATTAGAACTATTAGCAAGCATCCGCAACTACTAACGTTAATTAAGGTAAAACCCAACCATAGCATTAAGATATATTGGTCCCCCTTCAATCCCGTATGCATCAATTTCTATGCTAGGTTGAAGCTTCTGTCACTCTTGCCCTCCAATACATAGTCCTATCAACATACAACTAACCCTATGGTGTGATCCACACGCGCGCTCATATGATGGGCACCAAAGGACAGCAACATAAACACAAGCAAATTAAATCAATTATAGCAATTCATCAACCACCGATAGGACAACGAAAATCTGATAAAAGTAAATAAATTGCAGCAGTGTATTTTTGTATTTTATAATATGATAAAAGTAGACCTGGGGGCCATAGTTTTCACTAGAGGTTTCTCTCTTGAACACATAGCATGCGTTTGGGTGAACAAATTATTGTTGGGCAATTGATAGAAAAGCGCATAGTTATGGCGTATTCACAACAATGATCATGTATATAGGCATCACGTCTGAAACAAGTAGGCCGACTTGTACCTGCGTCTACTACTACTACTACTACTGCACCAATCGATCGCTATCCAGCATGCATATATGGTTAAGTTCATAAAAAATGGAGTAACGCCTTAAGCAAGATGACATGATGTAGACAAAGTAAACCCAATCAATATGAATAAACCCCATCGTTTTACCCTTAATGGAAGCAATACAAATATGTGTCTTGTCCTCTACTTTGTCATTAGGATATAGAGCACTGCAAGATTTAACCCATTACAACTCTCCTCTCCCGCTGAAAATAAAACAATCTAGTTGGCCAAACAAAACGAATAGACCGGAGAGAAATACAAAACTATAACAATCATGTATAATAAAGTTCAGAAAAGACTCGGTTAATTTCAATGAATATACTGATCATAAACCCAGAATTCATCGGATCTCAACAAACACACCGCAAAACAAGATTACATTGAATAGAACTCCGAGAAGATCGAGGAAAACATTATATTGAAGATCAAAGAGAGAGAAGAAGCCATCTAGCTACTAGCTATGAACCCGTAGGTCTGTGGTGGGCTACTCACACATCATCAGAAGGCAGCAAGGATGATGTAGAAGCCCTCCGTGATTGATTCCTCCCCCGACAGAGTACAGGAAAAGGCATCCAGATGGGATCATGAAAGAACAGAATATTGCGGCGGCGGAAAAAGTGTTTCACGTGGCTCTCGGGGGTTTCCCAATAGTGAGAATTTATATAAGTGGAATTAGGTCAAATGGAGCCACATGGGGCCCATAAGGTAACAAAGCGCGGCCCCCTGGGCATGCCCTGTTGCCTTGCCGTCTCCTCCTTTGTCCTTTGGACTCCTCCCGAAGCTTCTAGGGTCTCTTATGTCCAGAAAAAAATCGTCAAAAAGTTTCGTTGCGTTTGGGCACCGTTTGTACTGATTTTCTGAAAAAACAAAAACAAGCAGAAAACATCAACTGGCACTAGGCATTGGGTTAATAGGTTAGTCCAAGAAATGATATAAAATGGCATACAGATGCATATATAGTATCTAAGATTGATAATATAATAGCATGAAAGAGACAAAAGTTATAGATACGTTGGAGACGTATGACCATCCCCAAGCTTAATTCCTAATCGTTCTCGAGTAGGTAAATGATAAAACCATTTTTTGACGTGAAATGCTACCTAACATGTGTATCATGTAATCTTTTCTATGGTATGAATATTTGAGAAATGAGTGATTCAAGGCAATAGTCTATCATTTGATATAAAGACATCACTAAAGCATACTAAAAACAATCATGCCTTTCAAAATAAAGAATGTTCAAGAATGCTATCCCTACAAAATCATATAGCCCGTCATGCTTAGTCTTCCTAGCATAAAAATATTAATCATGAACTAGCCCGATGGCAAGCCAATCAATTGGATCATACTTTTTAACGCGGTTCAACATTTTCAACCCCATGCTATACATTAGCATGAGCCATGGATATAGCACTATGGGTGGAATAAAATGCGGTGATAGAGATCAATAAGGGTGACTGTGTCCTAGACAAGGGGGTACTCACCACTTCGTCTCCCGACCAGGTGGGTGGGGCCGATTACCCCCATGGTGGTTCACTAATGGGCCACCTCGGGCAACCCATGACTTATACGAGAAATATTCCACAAGACTTGGTGATCAAAACAATGACCCCTCTCCACCGATGTATCCAACTAGGACTGAGGGAGTCCTGGATTAGGGGGTGTCCGGGTAGCCGGACTATACCTTCGGCCGGACTCCTGGACTATGAAGATACAAGATTGAAGACTTCGTCCCGTGTCCGGAAGGGACTTTCCTTGGCGTGGAAGGAAAGTTTGGCGATACAGATATGTAGATCTCCTACCATTGTAACCGACTCTGTGTAACCCTAGCCCTCTCCACTGTCTATATAAACCGGAGGGTTTTAGTCCGTAGGGACAAACAACAATCATACCATAGGCTAGCTTCTAGGGTTTAGCCTCTCTGATCTCGTGGTAGATCTACTATTGTACTACCCATATCATCAATATTAATCAAGCAGGACGTAGGGTTTTACCTCCATCGAGAGGGCCCGAACCTGGGTAAAACATCATGTCCCCTGCCTCCTGTTACCATCCGCCTAGACGCACAGTTCGGGACCCCCTACCCGAGATCCGCCGGTTTTGACACCGACATTGGTGCTTTCATTGAGAGTTCCTCTGTGTCGTCGCCATCAGGAAGGATGTCTCATCCTGTCTTTAAAGATGGCACCGTTGCTAAGGGAGCTTTGGCTGTCGGCCAAACTCTCCGGCTAGGTGGTTTTCTTATGACCGCCTGTTCGGCTGTTGCGCCGATGATGACCTCTCGGGTCATCAAAAGCAATCTTCACGTCAGCTCAGAATTCGCCGAGCAGCTAGATCCAATGGAGCTCTCTTCCCTAAACGACCTCTTGGATCACATCGCCGCCCTGGGAGTCGCTACGGATTACGACCAGATTGGGCCTAAACCCGATCTGAGAGAGATTAACTCTCCCCAGGTCACCCATCACGTTGCCGTGGTAGAGGGACAGTGCGGCGACCCTTCGTCTATCTTAAGGACCAGTTATGTCCGGATTCCCGATCCCCCCAAGCCTGATACCCGCGGAGGGGAGGACATCATTCAAGACCTGAACTTAAAGTCAGGCGACGGGCTAGATTCATTGGACAACATCCAAGAATCCAAACTTCCGAGTTTGGAAACTCCTTGGCCCCTGGATCTCAGATTGGGTGAGGTTTCGATTCCACCCACCCACCCGTACATAAGCGATCTATCCCAAATTAGGCAAGAGCCCGAACAAAAAGTACATCATTACTGGGCCAGATTCCTCCTGGTTATGAACAGGATAAAGGACTGTCGCGAGGAAGACGCAATTTCATTCTTCTGTAATAACTGCATGGACAAGGGAATCCTCAACGCCATAAGTCGCCGTGATATTATACGCTTCGCTGACTTGGCGTCCATAGTATGAAAGTACTGTGCGATGGAAAGCGCCTGGAAAACCGAAATAAAATTTTGGGATAATCCGGCCCTGAGCACAGACACAGTCCGAAATAAAAGGGTGCATCATCGCCAGACACCCGGGTTCAATACCAAAAAGCAAAAGCCCTCTACAGGGCACGGAACCATACTGGAAGGATGGCTTAATGGACCCTGTAAAATTCACAGTGCAGAGGGCGCCACACCAACTCACAGCCTTAGAACATGTTGGATACTCCAGTAGGTGGCAAAAATTGGCGAAGATCTTCTAATTCCAGAAGCCACAGAAAGCCACCCCAGAGACACCAGTACGGTATTAACAGTCTTCGAGACTTTCGCATCAAATAATATGCGAAAAAGAACACTCCGCAGCCTTGCTGAAGTCTACCAAGTAGCAACAATAAACCCATGGAGTGACACGGCTATTAATTTTAACGCCAGTGATGAACCTAACTTCCGAACAGCCCGAGCACCAGCCGCATTGGTCCTCAGTCCAATAGTGGACGACTTTCGTCTTACCAAGGTACTCATGGATGGCGGCAGCGGATTGAACCTCATTTATGAGGAAACCCTTCAAAAAATGGAAATAGACTGGAACCGCATTGAGCGAAGCAGCACAACCTTTAGAGGAATAATCCCCAGTCGGGAAGCGCGTTGTACAGGAAAAATCACACTAGATGTGGTGTTCGGCATGCCGGATAATTACAGGTCCGAAGAGGTCATGTTCCAAGTGGCCCCGTTCAGCAGCGGATATCACGCTCTGCTAGGGCGGGAAGCATTTACAATCTTCCAAGCAATACCCCATTACGGGTACATGAAGCTCAAGATGCCCGGGCCTAACGGAATCATCACTCTCGCTAGTGATCCAGACATAGCACTCCGCGCCGAAAACAAGACAGCCGCACTGGCCCTCGAGGCGCTATCCGAAGCCCTAGCGGCTGAAGAACTGACTGCGCTGCGCTCCATGGTGAATAGGGACGATGTGATACTCAACAAAAGATCCAAGTCCACCTCCCGGCAGACGAAATATTCAAATTCCAGGTCCATCCAACGGACCCCAATAAAACAGCTTCCATCGGGGCACAATTAAACCCTGATGTAGACGCTGCACTGCGAGAGTTCCTACGAGAGAACTGGGACATTTTCGCCTGGCACCCTTCAGACATGCCAGGAATCCCACGCAAGCTGGCCGAACATAGCTTAAATATCCTAAAAGGATTCAAGCCAGTCAAACAGGCTCTTCAGCGTTTTTCCGAACCTAAGAGACAGGCCATGGGAGAGAAACTAGCCAAGCTATTGGAGGCTGGATTCGTCAAAGATATAAAACACCCGGACTGGCTAGCAAACCTGGTGATGGTACCAAAGAAGGACAAATCATGGCGCCTGTGCGTTGATTTTAAGGACCTTAACAAGGCTTGCCCAAAGGATCCCTTCCCACTCCCCCGGATCGATCAAATCATCGACGCTACGGAAGGACACGATTCGTTGTGTTTCCTCGACGCACACTCCGGCTACCATCAATTAAAGTTGGCAGAGTCAGACCAAGCCGCAACGGCATTGATCACACCATACGACCCATTCTGCTTCAACACAATGCCCTTCGGGCTCAAAAATGCCGGCGCAACATATCAGCGCATGATTCAGACATGTCTGGCAAACCAGATCGGCAAAATAGTGGAGGCATACATAGATGATGTGGTCGTTAAAACAAGACATGTCGAAACCCTAGTAGACGATTTGAGGCTAACATTCGATAACCTCCGAACCCCAGAAAAATGTGTTTTCGGCGTTCCAGCCGGAAAGCTCTTGGGCTTCATTGTATCCGGTAGAGGAATCGAAGCAAATCCAGCCAAGATCCGAGCTCTGTCACAATTGGATATCCCGAAGTGTAGGGGAACGTAGCAGAATTTTAAATTTTTCTACGCATCACCAAGATCAATCTATCGAGTCATCTAGCAACGAGGGAGAGAGGAGTGCATCTACATACCCTTGTAGATCGCGCGCGGAAGCGTTCAAGAGAACGGGGTTGATGGAGTCGTACTCGACGTGATCCAAATCACCGATGACCTAGTGCCGAACGGACGGCACCTCCGCGTTCAACACACGTACGGTTAGGAAGACGTCTCCTCCTTCTTGATCCAGCAAGGGGGAGGAGAGGTTGATGAAGATCCAGCAGCACGACGGCGTGGTGGTGGATGCAGTAGGATCCCGGCAGGGCTTCGCCAAGCGCAAGCGGGGAGGAGAGGTGTAACGGAGGGAGAGGGAGGCGCCAAGAGCAAGGGTGTGCGGCTGCCCTCCCTCCCCCCCTTCTTTATATAGGGGCCTTGGGGGGTGCCGGCCCTAGGAGATGGATCTCCAAGGGGGCGGCGGCCAAGGGGTGGCTTCCCCCCAAGCCAAGTGGGGGGCGCCCCCACCCCTAGGGTTTCCCAAACCTAGGCGCAGGGGAGGCCCAAGGGGGCCGCACCAGCCCACTATGGGCTGGTTCCCCTCCCAACTCAGCCCATGGGGCCCTCCGGGATAGGTGGCCCCACCCGGTGGACCCCCGGGACCCTTCTGGTGGTCCTGGTACAATACCGGCGACCCCCGAAACCTTCCCGATGGCCGAAACTGGACTTCCTATATATAAATCTTTACCTCCGGACCATTCCGGAACTCCTCGTGACGTCCGGGATCTCATCCGGGACTCCGAACAACTTTCGGGTTACTGCATACTAATATCTCTACAACCCTAGCGTCACCGAACCTTAAGTGTGTAGACCCTACGGGTTCGGGAGACATGCAGACATGACCGAGACGCCTCTCCGGTCAATAACCAACAGCGGGATCTGGATACCCATGTTGGCTCCCACATGCTCCACGATGATCTCATCGGATGAACCACGATGTCGAGGATTCAATCAATCCGTATACAATTCCCTTTGTCAATCGGTACGTTACTTGCCCGAGACTCGATCGTCGGTATCCATATAGTTCAATCTCGTTACCGGCAAGTCACTTTACTCGTGCCGTAATGCATGATCCCGTGATCAACACTTGGTCACATTGAGCTCATTATGATGATGCATTACCGAGTGGGCCCAGAGATACCTCTCCGTCATACGGAGTGACAAATCCCAGTCTCGATTCGTGCCAACCCAACAGACACTTTCGGAGATACCTGTAGTGTACCTTTATAGCCACCCAGTTACGTTGTGACGTTTGGCACACCAAAGCACTCCTACGGTAATCCGGGAGTTACACGATCTCATGGTCTAAGGAAATGATACTTGACACTGGAAAAGCTCTAGCAAACGAACTACACGATCTTTGAGCTATGCTTAGGATTGGGTCTTGTCCATCACATCATTCTCCTAATGATGTGATCCCGTTATCAATGACATCCAATGTCCATAGTCAGGAAACCATGACTATCTTTTGATCAACGAGCTAGTCAACTAGAGGCTCACTAGGGACGTGTTGTGGTCTATGTATTCACACATGTATTACGATTTCCGGATAACAAAATTATAGCATGAATAATAGACAATTATCATGAACAAATAAATATGATAATAACCATTTTATTATTGCCTCTAGGGCATATTTCCAACAGTTTCCCACTTGCACTAGAGTCAATATTCTAGTTACATTGTGATGAATCGAACACCCATGCGGTTCTGGTGTTGATCATGTTTTGCTCTAGGGAGAGGTTTAGTCAACGGATCTGCCACATTCAGGTCCGTATGTACTTTACAAATCTCTATGTCTCCATTTTGAACACTTTCACGAATGGAGTTGAAGCGACGCTTGATATGCCTGGTCTTCCTGTGAAACCTGGGCTCCTTGGCAAGGGCAATAGCTCCAGTGTTGTCACAGAAGAGAGTCATCGGGCCCGACGCATTGGGAATAACTCCTAGGTCGGTAATGAACTCCTTCACCCAGACTGCTTCTTGTGCTGCCTCCGAGGCTGCCATGTACTCCGCTTCACATGTAGATCCCGCCACAACGCTTTGCTTGCAACTGCACCAGCTTACTTCCCCACCATTCAAAATATACACGTATCCGGTTTGTGACTTAGAGTCATCCAGATCTGTGTCGAAGCTAGCATCAACGTAACCCTTTACGACGAGCTCTTTGTCACCTCCATAAATGAGAAACATTTCCTTAGTCCTTTTCAGGAACTTCAGGATATTCTTGACCGTTGTCCAGTGTTCCATGCCGGGATTACTTTGGTACCTTCCTACCAAACTTACGGCAAGGTTTACATCAGGTCTGGTACACAGCATAGCATACATGATAGAACCTATGGCCGAGGCATAGGGGACGACACTCATCTTTTCTCTATCTTCTGCCGTGGTTGGGCATTGAGCCGTGCTCAATCTCGTACCTTGAAATACAGGCAAGAACCCCTTTCTTTGACTGATCCAGTTTGAACTTCTTCAATATCTTGTCAAGGTACGTACTCTGTGAAAGACCAATGAGGTGTCTCGATCTATCTCTATAGATCTTGATGCCTAATATATAAGCAGCTTCTCCAAGGTCCTTCATTGAAAAACACTTGTTCAAGTAGGCCTTTATGCTTTCCAAGAATTGTATATCCTTTCCCATCAACAGTATGTCATCCATATACAATATGAGAAATGCTACAGAGCTCCCACTCATTTTCTTGTAAATGTAGGCTTCTCCATAAGTCTGCGTAAACCCAAACGCTTTGATCATCTCATCAAAATGAATGTTCCAACTCCGAGATGCTTGCACCAGCCCATAAATCGAGCGTTGGAGCTTGCACACCTTGTCAGCATTCTTAGGGTCGACAAACCTTCCGGCTGCATCATATACAATTCTTCCTTAAGGAAACCATTAAGGAATGTCGTTTTGACGTCCATTTGCCATATCTCATAATCATAGAATGCGGCAATTGCTAACATGATTCGGACGGACTTCAGCTTCGCTACGGGTGAGAAAGTCTCATCGTAGTCAACCCCTTGAACTTGTCGATAACCCTTAGCGACAAGCCGAGATTTATAGATGGTCACATTACCATCCGCGTCTGTCTTCTTCTTAAAGATCCGTTTATTTTCTATGGCTCGCCGATCATCGGGTAAGTAAGTCAAAGTTCATACTTCATTTTCATACATGGATCCTATCTCGGATTTCATGGCTTCCAGCCATTTGTCGGAATCCGGGCCCGCCATCGCTTCTTCATAGTTCGAAGGTTCACCGTTGTCTAACAACATGATTTCCAAGACAGGGTTGCCGTACCACTCTGGTGCGGAACGTGTCCTCGTGGACCTACGAAGTTCAGTAGCAACTTGATCTGAAGTTTCATGATCATCATCATCAACTTCCTCTCTAGTCGGTGCAGGCACCTCAGGAACATTTTCTTGAGCTGTGCCACTTACCGGTTCAAGAGGTAATACTTCATCAAGTTCTACTTTCCTCCCACTTATTTATTTCGAGAGAAACTCTTTCTCTAGAAAGGACCCATTCTTGGCAACAAAGATCTTGCCTTCGGATCTGAGGTAGAAGGTATACCCAATAGTTTCTTTAGGGTATCCTATGAAGACGCATTTTTCCGATTTGGGTTCGAGCTTTTCTGGTTGAAGTTTCTTGACATAAGCATCGCATCCCCAAACTTTTAGAAACGACAGCTTAGGTTTCTTCCCAAACCATAATTCATACGGTGTCGTCTCAACGGATTTCGACGGAGCCCTATTTAAAGTGAATGCGGCAGTCTCTAAAGCATAGCCCCAAAATGACAGCGGTAAATCGGTAAGAGACATCATAGATCGCACCATATCTAATAGAGTGCGATTACGACGTTCGGACACACCATTACGCTGAGGTGTTCTAGGCGGCGTGAGTTGTGAAACTATTCCACATTTTCTTAAGTGTGTGCCGAATTCGTGACTCAAGTATTCTCCCCCACGATCTGATCGCAGGAACTTGATTTTTCTGTCACGTTGATTCTCAACCTCACTCTGAAATTCCTTGAACTTTTCAAAAGTCTCAGACTTGTGTTTCATTAAGTAGACATACCCATATCTACTCAAGTCATCAGTGAGGGTGAGAACATAACGATAGCCACCGCGAGCCTCAACACTCATTGGACCGCACACATCAGTATGTATGATTTCCAATAAGTTGGTTGCTCGCTCCATTGTTCCTGAGAACGGAGTTTTGGTCATTTTACCCATGAGGCATGGTTCGCACGTGTCAAATGATTCGTAATCAAGAGACTCTAAAAGTCCATCTGCATGGAGCTTCTTCATGCGTTTGACACCTGTGTGACCACGGCGGCAGTGCCACAAGTATGTGGGACTATCATTGTCAACCTTACATCTTTTGGTATTCACACTATGAATATGTGTAACATTACGCTCGAGATTCATTAAGAATAAACCATTCACCAACGGAGCATGACCATAAAACATATCTCTCATATAAATAGAACAACCATTATTCTCGGATTTAAATGAGTAGCCATCTCGAATTAAACGAGATCCTAATACAATGTTCATGCTCAAAGCTGGCACTAAATAACAATTATTGAGGTTTAAAACTAATCCCGTAGGTAAATGTAGAGGCAGCGTGCCGACGGTGATCACATCGACTTTGGAACCATTCCTAACGCGCATCATCACCTCGTCCTTCGCCAGTCTCTGTTTATTCTGCAGCTCCTGCTTTGAGTTACAAATGTGAGCAATCGCACCGGTATCAAATACCCAGGAGCTACTACGAGTACTGGTAAGGCACACATCAATTACATGTATATCACATATACCTTTAGTGTTGCCGGCCTTCTTGTCCGCTAAGTATTTGGGGCGGTTCCGCTTCCAGTGACCACTTCCCTTGCAATAAAAACACTCAGTCTCGAGCTTGGGTCCATTCTTTGGCTTCTTCCCGGCAGCTTGCTTACCGGGCGCGGCAACTCCCTTGCCATCCTTCTTGAAGTTCTTCTTACCCTTGTCTTTCATGAACTTAGTGGTTTTATTCACCATCAACACTTGATGTTCCTTTTTGATTTCCACCTCTGCTGATTTCAGCATTGAATATACCTCAGGAATGGCCTTTTCCATCCCTTGCATATTGAAGTTCATCACAAAGCTCTTGTAGCTTGGTGGAAGCGACTGAAGGATTCTGTCAATCACCGCGTCATCCGGGAGATTAACTCCCAACTGAGTCAAGCGGTTATGCAACCCAGACATTTTGAGTATGTGCTCACTGACAGAACTATTTTCCTCCATCTTACAGCTGAAGAACTTGTCGGAGACTTCATATCTCTCGACCCGGGCATGAGCTTGAAAAACCATTTTCAGCTCTTCGAACATCTCATATGCTCCGTGTCTCTCAAAACGCTTTTGGAGCCCCGGTTCTAGCTGTAAAGCCTGCCGCACTGAACGAGGGAGTAATCATCAACACGTGACTGCCAAGCGTTCATGATGTCTTGGTTCTCTGGGACAGGTGCGTCACCTAGCGGTGCTTCTAGGACATAATCTTTCTTGGCAGCTATGAGGATGATCCTCAGGTTCCGGACCCAGTCCGTATACTTGCTGCCATCGTCTTTCAACTTGGTTTTCTCTAGGAATGCGTTGAAGTTGAGGACAACGTGGGCCATTTGATCTACAAGACATATTGTAAAGATTTTAGACTAAGTTCATGATAATTAAGTTCATCTAATCAAATTATTCAATGAACTCCCACTCAGACAGACATCCCTCCAGTCATCTAAGTGAAACATGATCCGAGTTAACTAGGTCGTGTCCAATCATCACGTGAGATGGACTAGTCAACATCGGTGAACATCTTCATGTTGATCGTATCTTCTATACGACTCATGCTCGACCTTTCGATCTTCTGTGTTCCGAGGCCATGTCTGTACATTCTAGGCTCGTCAAGTCAACCTAAGTGTATTGCGTGTGTAAATCTGGCTTACACCCGTTGTATTCGAACGTTAGAATCTATCACACCCGATCATCACGTGGTGCTTCAAAACAACGAACCTTCGCAACGGTGCACAGTTAGGGGGAACACTTTCTTGAAATTATTACGAGGGATCATCTTATTTAAGCTACCGTCGTTCTAAGCAAATAAGATGTAAAACATGATAAACATCACATGCAATCAAATAGTGACATGATATGGCCAATATCATTTGCTCCTTTTGATCTCCATCTTCGGGGCTCCATGATCATCGTTGTCACCGGCATGACACCATGATCTCCATCATCGTGTCTTCTTGAAGTTGTATCGTCATCTATTACTTCTACTACTATGGCTAACGGTTTAGCAATAAAGTAAAGTAATTACATGACGTTATATGTTGACACGCAGGTCACAAATAAATTAAGACAACTCCTATGGCTCCTGCCGGTTGTCATACTCATCGACATGCAAGTCGTGATTCCTATTACAAGAACATGATCATCTCATACATCACATATATCATTCATCACATCCTTTGGCCATATCACATCACAAAACACTTGCTGCAAAAACAAGTTAGACGTCCTCTAATTGTTGTTGCAAGTTTTTACGTGGTTGCTATAGGTTTCTAGCAAGAACGTTTCTTACCTACGCCAAAACCACAACGTGATATGCCAATTTCTATTTACCCTTCATAAGGACCCTTTTCATTGAATCCGATCCGACTAAAGTGGGAGAGACAGACACCCGTCAGCCACCTTATGCAACTAGTGCATGTCAATCGGTGGAACCAGTCTCACGTAAGCGTACGTGTAAGGTCGGTCCGGGCCGCTTCATCCCACGATGCCGCCGAAACAAGATAAGACTAGTAACGGCAAGCAAATTGACAATATCCATGCCCACAACTGCTTTGTGTTCTACTCGTGCATAGAAACTACGCATAGACCTAGCTCATGATGCCACTATAGGGGAACATAGCAGAATTTTAAAATTTTCTACGCATCACCAAGATCAATCTATGGAGTCATCTAGCAACGAGGGAGAGAGGAGTGCATCTACATACCCTTGTAGATCGCGCGCGGAAGCGTTCAAGAGAACGGGGTTGATGGAGTCGTACTCGACGTGATCCAAATCACCGATGACCTAGTGCCGAACGGACGGCACCTCCGCGTTCAACACACGTACGGTTAGGAAGACGTCTCCTCCTTCTTGATCCAGCAAGGGGGAAGGAGAGGTTGATGAAGATTCAGCAGCACGACGGCGTGGTGGTGGATGCAGCAGGATCCCGGCAGGGCTTCGCCAAGCGCAAGCGGTGAGGAGAGGTGTAACGGAGGGAGAGGGAGGCGCCAAGAGCAAGGGTGTGCGGCTGCCCTCCCTCCCCCCTCTTTATATAGGGGCCTTGGGGGGTGCCGGCCCTAGGAGATGGATCTCCAAGGGGGCGGCGGCCAAGGGGTGGCTTCCCCCCAAGCCAAGTGGGGGGCGCCCCCACCCCTAGGGTTTCCCAAACCTAGGCGCAGGGGAGGCCCAAGGGGGCCGCACCAGCCCACTATGGGCTGGTTCCCCTCCCAACTCAGCCCATGGGGCCCTCCGGGATAGGTGGCCCCACCCGGTGGACCCCCGGGACCCTTCTGGTGGTCCTGGTACAATACCGGTGACCCCCGAAACCTTCCCGATGGCCGAAACTGGACTTCCTATATATAAATCTTTACCTCCGGACCATTCCGGAACTCCTCGTGACGTCCGGGATCTCATCCGGGACTCCGAACAACTTTTGGGTTACCGCATACTAATATCTCTACAACCCTAGCGTCACCGAACCTTAAGTGTGTAGACCCTATGGGTTCGGGAGACATGCAGACATGACCGAGACGCCTCTCCGGTCAATAACCAATAGCGGGATCTGGATACCCATGTTGGCTCCCACATGCTCCACGATGATCTCATCGGATGAACCACGATGTCGAGGATTCAATCAATCCGTATACAATTCCCTTTGTCAATCGGTACGTTACTTGCCCGAGACTCGATCGTCGGTATCCCAATACCTCGTTCAATCTCGTTACCGGCAAGTCACTTTACTCGTGCCGTAATGCATGATCCCGTGATCAACCACTTGGTTACATTGAGCTCATCATGATGATGCATTACCGAGTGGGCCCAGAGATACCTCTCCGTCACACGGAGTGACAAATCCCAGTCTCGATTCGTGTCAACCCAACAGACACTTTCGGAGATACCTGTAATGTACCTTTATAGTCACCCAGTTACGTTGTGACGTTTGGCACACCCAAGGCACTCCTACGGTATCCGGGAGTTGCACAATCTCATGGTCTAAGGAAATGATACTTGACATTCGGAAAAGCTACAGCAAACGAACTACACGATCTTTGAGCTATGCTTAGGATTGGGTCTTGTCCATCACATCATTCTCCTAATGATGTGATCCCGTTATCAATGACATCCAATGTCCATAGTCAGGAAACCATGACTATCTTTTGATCAACGAGCTAGTCAACTAGAGGCTCACTAGGGACGTGTTGTGGTCTATGTATTCACACATGTATTACGATTTCCGGATAACAAAATTATAGCATGAATAATACACAATTATCATGAACAAATAAATATAATAATAACCATTTTATTATTGCCTCTAGGGCATATTTCCAACACGAAGGACCTCAAACAAATACAAAAATTAACCGGATGTGTGGCGGCTCTAAGCCGCTTTATCTCCCTCTTGGGAGAAAAGGCCCTACCCCTTTACCGCCTCCTTCGGTGCACCGAACACTTCGAGTGGACGGAGGCAGCCACGGCCGGACTCGACGAAATAAAAGCCATCTTGGCAACAAACCCAGTCCTGGCTGCGCCAAACATTGGCGAACCAATGCTATTATACATCGCAGGAACCCACCAGGTCGTAAGCGCAGTGCTCGTCGTCGAACGAGAAACAGACGGACACAAATTCCCCCTTCAAAAGCCGGTCTACTCTATGTCCACTGTCCTTACTCCGTGCAAGTCACGGTACCCGCATTATCAAAAGATTGCGTACACAGTATTTATGGCATCCCGGAAGCTGCGACACTACTTTCAAGAGTGTTCAATAACAGTAGCCTCGGAAGTGCCACTTAACGATATTATAAACAACAGCGACGCGATGGGCTAGATTGCAAAATGGGCCATTCAGCTCCTCCCGTTCGACATAACTTACAAGCCATGGCGAGCTATCAAGTCGCATGTCTTGGGTGACTTCGTCGCAGAATGGACGGAGGCCGAACTCCCTAAAGAGTACGGCACATATTCAAACTGGGCCATGCACTTTGACGGCTCCAAAATGTTGGCCGGTCTAGGGGTTGGCGTCGTTTTGACGTCCCCCACAGGAGACACGGTTCAATATGTACTCTAGATAATGTACACAGACTCCTACAATGCAGCCGAATATGAGGCCCTTTTACATGGTCTCCGGATGGCAGTATCCATGGGCATTCAACGCCTAGAGGTGCGCGGGGACTCGAACCTCGCAATGTCCCAAATAAATGGAGACTTTGATGCCAAGGATCCAAAAATGGCAGCTTATCATAGCGCCGTCCTACAAATGTCAGCTCGGTTCGAAGGGCTCGAATTCCACCATATAGCCCGGGAAAATAATCAGGCGGCAGATGTCCTGGCACGCATCGGCGCAAAAGCGATGTAGTCCCCCGCAACATCTTCTTGGAAAGGCTGTTCAAGCCATCCGTAGTATGGGAAGGGGAACCCGGCAATAACAGCCCGGACCCAACCGCACTGCCCGACACCGAACACTTTGACATAATTGGAGGATCTGCCAATGAAATAACACCTTCAGCCCACGTAATAATGGTCGTCATCGCCCCATGGATAGAACCATTCCTCGCCTACCTTACTAGGCAGGAACTCCCCGAGGACCAAAATGAGGCAAGCTGCATAGTGCGGCGATCTAAAGCCTATAAAGTCCACGAGGGAGAGCTTTATAAGAAAAGTACTACCGGAGTCCTTCAAAGGTGCATCTCCGAAGAGGAAGGGCGGAACCTCCTGGCTGAAATTCATGCCGGACTCGGCGGTCATCACGCTGCAGCTTGGTCCCTTGTAAGCAAGGCCTTCCGTACAGGCTTTTATTGGCCGACGGCCCGGGCAGACGCCCAGGAATTAGTCCAACGATGCGTCGGTTGCCAGCTCTTTGCAAACCAAAGCCATATGCCACCCACCGCCCTCCAAACTATCCCCATCACTTGGCCCTTCACGGTCTGGGGGCTTGACATGGTTGGACCCCTTAAAGGCTGTCACATCCCTAGTCCTAGTATGCTTTGAGATAGCTAGTCATGTGTTGCATCATGTTTAAATTCTTATGAATTTGAATTGGGGACTGTTGAAACCCTAGCACAGATGAATCCAACTAGGTTCAAATAAAAAAATATCATTTTCAATGATCCCAAAATTCCTTTGGAAAAGTTCATTATTTTTTGAATTGGTCTAGAACCTCTGCCAAAAATGGTGCACATTTTCCTAGGTCACTTTGGATTTTTGAATGAATTCATAAATTATTTGCATTTGGGCATTTAAATGCTATTAAATATTTTAAATGCTCAAATAATCATAAACTAAAATGTTTACTGTTGGATATATTATAAACAGTAGCCATGATTAGTTTCATGATTTTTGGAAATGTCTTAGCATTTTATTTAAGTCAAAAACAATTATAGAAAAATAGAAAAGAGAACAGAAAAATAAAACAGAACACAAACCTACCTGGCCTTACCTGAGAGGCCCAGCAGCAGCCAGCCCACCAGAGCCCAGCTGCCAGTTGTCGTCCTCCTTGCGCCACAAGGACGCGGGCGCGTGCCCGCCGCGCGTGGCCGCACGCCGGCCACCTCCAGGCTGCCTGCCTGTGCGACGACCCCCCTGGAGACGCCACGCACCCCCCAGGCCCTCTCACTCCTCCCCCCGTGCTCATCCCCTCCCCTGTCCCTCTCGCGTGCACCCACCCGAGCGCAGCCGTCGCCGCCGCTCGTTGCTGCCGCGCCCTGAGCCTCCCACTCACCTCTCCGACATGCCCAGGGGCTCCGCGACCGTCGCCTACGCCCCCCCTGTTGACTCACGCGACTCCAAACGCCGCCGAACACCGTCTTCGCCTTCATCTTCAACCTCGGGCACCCGAGCCCGTCTCCGGTCGATTCGGCACCGCCAGGACCTCCCCGAGCTCGCTGACCCCCTCTTTGGCATCTCCGTGAGCCCCTGCTCCCAACCCCTCTCTCCCCGCCGTCGTTTTCGCCCCCTAGCCGCATCAACCACCGGAGCAGAGCGCTCCCCGCCGCCGGCCATGTCGCCGCCGCGGTTGCAACACCCGCACGTCGCACCAGAGCACGTAGGCGTGCTCAGCGCTTCCTCAAGAAGCCGCAGACCCCACCAGTTCGTCTCGAAACGCTCCGTAGCGTCGAACCCGCCGTTCCCGTAGCTCCGGCCACTGCCATGGTTGCCATGGCCATCGTCTCCGGCCACCCCGCAGCCTCCCGCGTGATCCCCTGGATGCGCGCGAGGATGGTCATCCCTCTGGTGCCTCCAGCGCATTGAGCTGATCCCTGTAGTGCCATCCCGGGCAACTCCGGCGATCCTCCGCCGTCGGGTTTGGTCGCCGGCGTCCAACTCCGGTGGCTGGTGACGTGGCACCATCATTAGCGCCTAACTAACCCCCTAGAGTCACTGACATATGGGCCCAGGCCTTAACTAAACTATATTAGGTTTAGTTTAATTTTAATTAACCCTGTTAGTTAACTGTGTCACTAACGTGTGGACCGCACACATCAGGTTTGACCTGGACCGAGCCGTTGACCTGCTGACGTCACTATGAGGTCATGCTGACGCAACAATTCCTTTCTGGAATTTAAATACATCTTAAATGATTTAATATTTTCAGAAATTACCCCCAAACTTCTAAAAATCATAGAAATTCAACTGTAACTCCAAATGAAAAGATTTATATATGAAAAATTATCAGAAAAATTCAAGGAATCCATCTGTACCATTTTCATGCATGTTTGAACAATGTTTGTCCTCTGTTTTGGACAAAACAAATAAAGGGCATTTAAATAATCATATATGGAGTTGGAATTTGAATCATGTATTCAAACCAACTTCATTTAAATCATAACTAGATGCATTAGCTCAAATCATAGCATATTGCCATGTCATGATCATGCAGCATATTGTCGCATATGCATTGGTTGTGTTCTTCTCTATTGCCGGTGTTTGTCCCCCTTTAGTAGACGACGTTCCGACGATGTGATCGATGACAGCGATGAAGAACTATACTATCTTCAGAAGTGCCAGGCACGCAAAACCCCTTGCTCATTCCGATACAATCCCACTCTCTCGCTCCTGCTCTCTTTTACTGCATTAGGACAACAACGATTCATCTTTCACTTGCTGCGGTAGTTGAACCCCTTATCCTCTGCATGACCTGTCATTGCCACAGTAAATAGATGAAACCCACTAGCATGAGTAGGAGTTGTTTGAGCCCTGATGTGCCTACTCATTCATGCTTGTTTGTCATGCCTGCTATTGCATAGAGTCGTGTCAGGTCTGGTTCATCGGGGATGAATCGGAGGTGTGTAAACATGTCCTACGGTGTGTGAGCTAAGTGTGTGAACACGATTTGGTAAAGGTAGCAGTGAGAGGCCATGTAGGAGTACATGGTGGGTTGTCTCACTAAAACCGTCCTCAGGAACTGAGTTCTGTGTTTGTGATCCATGAAACAGCTACTACCACACATTGGGCCCTGAAATATGACCCCGCTCGACTTATTGACCCCTCTCGTCCTCTATCCAGGAGTTGCAACTAGTTTCTGGTGTTTGTAGGTTATGTGTTGGCAGCCGTGCGTAGCACTGACCCTAGGGGTGGGCTATGATGCGGTAGATACACTGTGGCCGGGTATGCCGGGCGCCCGTTTGGCGTCTCGGGACCCTGTACACATCGTTTGGGGCCGTTGAGGACACCCCGGCCGGATTTCCTTGCGGATGGAACCCGAATAGGCGATAAACCTGGACTAGAGACTTGTGTGGTTAGTCAGGTCGTGGTCTACACCCACGTCGGCTTTCGCTTGAAGTCTGCCGAGCACATGTCGTGTGCAGACGCTAAGTGGTGGAAACATGTGTGACGAAGTACACCCCTGCAGGGTTATAAATGATCTATTCGAATAGCCGTGTCCGCGGTAAAGGACTTCTGGGTTGCATATAACAGTTCATAGACAAGTGAAAGTGGATACTCTAAAACTCGCAAGATAAGTGTGAGTGCTATGGATGGCCTTCTCGTAGGGAGACGGAAGTGGATCCTTAGTGGTGTATTGAATGGTGCATATGTGGACTCGTGTGCGCCACCTCAAAAGAGTTGCTTGCAGTCGTAGTTTAGGATAGCCACTGAGTCAAAGCTGGCTTGCTGCAGTTAAACTCCACCACCCCCTTTAATGATACCGATGCATATGTAGATAGTTCTGATGTAAGTCTTGCTGGGTACATTTGTACTCACGTTTGCTTAATTTATGTTTTGCAGAGAGACTTCAGTCTCGCTAGTAGTTCCACATGGACTCCGACGTTTAGCTTGATACCTCAGCTACGAACTTGTGCCCTCGGCAGGATCTGGTAGATAGTCAGGCTTCTTAGCCTTTTCCATTTATTTATTTTTTAACCGGGCGATAACCCCTTTCCATTACTCATCATAATGGAAATACAACCAGTCACTGGGTTTTCGCCCCTTGGCGGACTGCTCCATTTATTAAGCGGGTTCAAAGCATCACATAGTAATCAGGAAGCCTTTTCCATTTATAGATGTCTGTACTCAGACATGTTAAGCTTCCGCATGTGCTTTGATTTGTATGCTATGATTGTTGGTCATGAGACCCATGTTTGTAATTTCTCGCTCCTCGGAGCTTAATAAATACTTGAGTCGTAGAGTTATGTTTGTTGGAAATGAAATATGCCCTAGAGGCAATAATAAATTGGTTTATTATTATATTTCCTTGTTCATGATAATCGTTTATTATCCATGCTAGAATTGTATTGATAGGAAACTCAGATACATGTGTGGATACATAGACAACACCATGTCCCTAGTAAGCCTCTAGTTGACTAGCTCGTTGATCAATAGATGGTTACGGTTTCCTGACCATGGACATTGGATGTCGTTGATAACGGGATCACATCATTAGGAGAATGATGTGATGGACAAGACCCAATCCTAAGCCTAGCACAAAGATCGTGTAGTTCGTATGCTAAAGCTTTTCTAATGTCAAGTATCATTTCCTTAGACCATGAGATTGTGCAACTCCCGGATACCGTAGGAATGCTTTGGGTGTGCCAAACGTCACAACGTAACTGGGTGGCTATAAAGGTACACTACAGGTATCTCCGAAAGTGTCTGTTGGGTTGGCACGAATCGAGACTGGGATTTGTCACTCGTGTGACGGAGAGGTATCTCTGGGCCCACTCGGTAGGACATCATCATAATGTGCACAATGTGATCAAGGAGTTGATCACGGGATGATGTGTTACGGAACGAGTAAAAGAGACTTGCCGGTAACGAGATTGAACAAGGTATCGGGATACCGACGATCGAATCTCGGGCAAGTACAATACCGCTAGACAAAGGGAATTGAATACGGGATTGATCGAATCCTCGACATCGTGGTTCATCCGATGAGATCATCGTGGAACATGTGGGAACCAGCATGGGTATCCAGATCCCGCTGTTGGTTATTGACCGGAGGACGTCTCGGTCATGTCTGCATGGTTCCCGAACCCGTAGGGTCTACACACTTAAGGTTCGATGACGCTAGGGTTATAAAGGAAGTTTGTATGTGGTTACCGAATGTTGTTCGGAGTCCCGGATGAGATCCCGGACGTCACGAGGAGTTCCGGAATGGTCCGGAGGTAAAGATTTATATATGGGAAGTCCTGTTTTGGTCACCGGAAAAGTTTCGGGTTTTATCGGTAACGTACCGGGACCACCGGGAGGGTCCCGGGGGTCCACCAAGTGGGGCCACCAGCCCCGGAGGCTTGCATGGGCCAAGAGTGGGAAGGGACCAGCCCCTGAGTGGGCTGGTGCGCCTCCCACAAGGCCCAAGGCGCAGCTAGGAGGAGAAGGGGGAAACCCTAGGCGCAGATGGGCCTAAGGCCCCCCTCTTGGCCGCCCCCCCTCCATCCCATCTAGGGCTGCCGCCCCCCTAGGGGTGGGAACCCTAGAGGGGGCGCACCCTCCTCCCCTTCTCCTATAAATAGTGGGGGTTTTGGGCTGCCCAAGACACACGATTTGATCTCTCCCTGGCGCAGCCCTACCTCTCTCCTCCTCGTCTCTTGCGGTGCTTGGCGAAGCCCTGCTGGAGTACCACGCTCCTCCACCACCACCACGCCGTTGTGCTGCTGCTGGATGGAGTCTTCCTCAACCTCTCCCTCTCTCCTTGCTGGATCAAGGCATGGGAGACGTCACCGGGCTGTACGTGTGTTGAACGTGGAGGTGCCGTCCGTTCGGCACTAGGATCTCCGGTGATTTGGATCACGACGAGTACGACTCCTTCAACCCCGTTCTCTTGAACGCTTCCGCTAGCGATCTACAAGGGTATGTAGATGCACTCTCCTTCCCCTCGTTGCTGGTTTCTCCATAGATAGATCTTGGTGACACGTAGGAAAATTTTGAATTTCTGCTACGTTCCCCAACAGTGGCATCATGAGCTAGGTCTATTGCATAGATTCTATGCACGAGTAGAACACAAAGTAGTTGTGGGCGTTGATTTTGTTCAATATGCTTACCGTTACTAGTCCAATCTTGATTCGGCGGCATTGTGGGATGAAGCGGCCCGGACCGACCTTACACGTACTCTTACGTGAGACTGGTTCCACCGACTGACATGCACTAGTTGCATAACTGACATGCACTAGTTGCATAAGGTGGCTAGCGGGTGTCTATCTCTCCCACTTTAGTCGGATCGGATTCGATGAAAAGGGTCCTTATGAAGGGTAAATAGAAATTGGCATATCACGTTGTGGTTTTCACGTAGGTAAGAAACGTTCTTGCTAGAAACCTATAGCAGCCACGTAAAAACTTGCAACAACAATTAGAGGACGTCTAACTTGTTTTTGCAGCATATGCTTTGTGATGTGATATGGCCAAGAAGAATGTGATGAATGATATGTGATGTATGAGATTGATCATGTTCTTGTAATAGGAATCACGACTTGCATGTCGATGAGTATGACAACCGGCAGGAGCCATAGGAGTTGTCTTTATTTATTGTATTACCTGCGTGTCATTGAACAACGCCATGTAATTACTTTACTTTATTGCTAACCGTTAGCTGTAGTAGTAGAAGTAATAGTTGGCGAGACAACTTCATGAAGACACGATGATGGAGATCATGATGATGGAGATCATGGTGTCCGGTGACGATGATGATCATGGAGCCCCGAAGATGGAGATCAAAAGGAGCAAAGTGATGATGGCCATATCATGTCACTATTTGATTGCATGTGATGTTTATCATGTTTTACATCTTATTTGCTTAGAACGACGGTAGCTTAAATAAGATGATCCCTCACTAAAATTTCAAGAAAGGTGTACCCCCTAACTGTGCACCGTTGCGAAGGTTCATTGTTTCGAAGCACCAAGTGATGATCGGGTGTGATAGATTCTAACGTTCGAATACAACGGGTGTTGACGAGCCTAGCATGTACAGACATGGCCTCGGGACACATGCGAAACACTTAGGTTGACTTGACGAGCCTAGCATGTACAGACATGGCCTCGGAACACGGAAGACCGAAAGGTCGAACATGAGTCGTATAGAAGATACGATCAACATGAAGATGTTCACCGATGATGACTAGTCCGTCTCACGTGATGATCGGACACGGCCTAGTTGACTCGGATCATGTAATCACTTAGATGACTAGAGGGATGTCTATCTGAGTGGGAGTTCATAAGATGAACTTAATTATCCTGAACATAGTCAAAAGGTCTTCGCAAATTATGTCGTGGCTCGCGCTTTAGTTCTACTGTTTAGATATGTTCCTAGAGAAAATTTAGTTGAAAGTTGATAGTAGCAATTATGCGGACTAGGTCCGTAAACTGAGGATTGTCCTCATTGCTTCATAGAAGGCTTATGTCCTTAATGCACCGCTCAGTGTGCTGAACCTCGAACGTCATCTGTGGATGTTGCGAACATCTGACATACACATTTTGATAACTACGTGATAGTTCAGTTAAACGGTTTAGAGTTGAGGCACCGAAGACGTTTTGAAACGTCGCGAAACATATGAGATGTTTCGAGGGCTGAAATTGGGATTTCAGGCTCGTGCCCACGTCAAGAGGTATAAGACCTCCGATGATTTTCTTAGCCCACAAACTAAGGGAGAAAAGCACAATTGTTGAGCTTGTGCTCAGATTGTCTGAGTACAACAATCATTTGAATCGAGTGGGAGTTGATCTTCTAGATGAGATAGTGATGTTTCTCTGAAGTCATTACCACCAAGCTGCTAGAGCTTCGTGATGAACTATAATATATCAGGGACATATATGATGATCCTTGAGATATTCGCGATGTTTGACACCACAAAAGTAGAAATCAAGAAGGAGCATCAATTGTTGATGGTTGGTGAAACCACTAGTTTCAAGAAGGGCAAGGGCAAAAAGGGATGCTTCATGAAACGGCAAATCAGCTGCTGCTCTAGTGAAGAAACCCAAGGTTGAACCCAAACCCGAGACTAAGTGCTTCTGTAATAAGGGGAACAGCCACTGGAGCAGAATTACCCTAGATACTTGGTAGATGAGAAGGCTGTCGATAGAAGTATATTGGATATACATTATGTTAATGTGTACTTTACTAGTACTCCTAGTAGCACCAGGGTATTAGATACCGGTTCGGTTGCTAAGTGTTAGTAACTCGAAATAAAAGCTATGGAATAAACGGAGACTAGCTAAAGGTGAGATGACGATATGTGTTGGAAGTATTTCCAAGGTTGATCAAATATCGTACGCTCCCTCTACCATCGAGATTGGTATTAAAACCTAAATAATTGTTATTTGGTGTTTGCGTTGAGCATAGACATGATTGGATTATGTCTGTCGCGATACGGTTATTCATTTAAGGAGAATAATGGTTACTCTGTTTATTTGAATAATACCATCCCGATCGTAGTGATACACATTTTCATGCCAAAGGTATAAGATAGTAATGATAGTACCACACAAATGTGGCACTGCAATTTGAGTCATATTGGTATAAAACGCATGAAGAAGCTCCATGTTGATGGATCTTTGGACTCACTCATTTTTGAAAGGATTGAGACATGCGAACCATGTTTGTTGGTAGATATGCATGAAGAAACTCTATACAGATGGATCGTTTGGACTCACTTGATTTTGAATCACTTGAGACATGCAAATCGTACCACATAGGCAGGATGACTGAAAAGCCTCGTTTTTAGTAAGATGGAACAAGAAAGCAACTTGTTGGAAGTAATACATTTTGATGTGTGCAGTCCAATGAGTGCTGAGGCATGTAGTGGATATCGTTATGTTCTTACTTCACAGATGATTTGAGTAGATGTTGAGTATATTTACTTGATGAATCACGAGTCTGAATTATTGAAAGGTTCAAGTAATTTCAGGGTGAAGTTGAAAGATCGTCGTGACAAGAGGATAGAAGATCTATGATATGATCATAGAGATGAATATCTGAATTACGAGTTTGGCACAGAATTAAGACATTGTGGAAATTGTTTCACAACTAATACAGCCTGGAACACCATAGTGTGATGGTGTGTCCGAACATCATAACTGCACCCTATTGGATATGATGCATACCATGATGTCTCTTATCGAATTACCACGATAGTTTATGGGTTAGGCATTAGAGACAACCACATTCACTTTAAATAGGGCACCACGTAATTCCGATGAGATGACACCGTATGAACTATGGTTTAGAGAAACCTAAGCTGTCATTTCTTAAAAGTTTGGGGCTGCGACGCTTATGTGGAAAAGTTTCAGGCTGATAAGCTCGAACCCAAAGCGGATAAATGCATCTTCATAGGACACCCAAAACAGTTGGGTATACCTCCTGTCTCAGATCCGAAAGCAATAAGGGATTGTTTCTAGAATCAGGTCCTTTCTCGAGGAAAAGTTTCTCTCAAAAGAATTGAGTGGGAGGATGGTGGAGACTTGACGAGGTTATTGAACCGTCTCCTCAACTAGTGTGTGGAAGGGCGCAGGAAGTTGTTCCTGTGGCACCTACACCAATTGAAGTGGAAGCTTATGATAGTGATCATGAAACTTCAGACCAAGTCACTAACAAACCTCGTGGGATGACAAGGATGCGTACTACTTCAGAGTGGTACGTAATCCTGTCTTGGAAGTCATGTTGCTAGACAACAATGAACCTATGAGCTATGGAGAAGCGATGGTGGGCCCGGATTCCAAAATGGCTCGAGGCCATATAATCCGAGAGAGGATCCATATATGAAAACAAAGTGTAGACTTTGGAAGAACTACTTGATGGTCGTAAGGCTGTTAGGTACATATGGATTTTTAAAAGGAAGACACACAATGATGGTAAGTGTCACCATTGAGAAAGCTCGACTTGTCGTTAAGATGTTTCCCGACAAGTTCAAGGAGTTGACTACGATGAGACTTTCTCACGCGTAGCGATGCTAAAAGTCTGTTGGAATTATGTTAGCAGTTACTGCATTATTTATGAAATCATGCAGATAGGATGTCAAAACATTGTTTCCTCGACGATTTTTTTGGGGGGAAAGGTTGTATGAGATACAACCAGAAGGTTTTGTCAATCCTGGAAAAATGCTAACAAGTATGCAAAGCTCCAGCAATCCTTCTAAGTACTGGAGTAAGCATCTCGGAGTCGGAATGTACGCTTTGAAGAGATGATCAAAGATTTTGGGTTTATACATAGTTTATGAGAAACTTGTATTTCCAAAGAAGTGAGTGGGAGCACTATAGAATTTCTGATGAATATATGTTGTTGACATATTGTTGATCAGAAATGACGTAGGATTTCTGGAAAGCATATAGGGTTATTTGGAAAGTGTTTTTCAATGGAAAGCCTGGATTAAGCTACTTGAACATTGAGCATCAAGATCTATAAGGATAGATCAAAACGCTTAATGGTACTTTCAAATGAGCACATACCTTGACATGATCTTGAAGGTGTTCAAGATGGATCAGTTAAAGAAGGAGTTCTTGCCTGAGTTGTAAGGTATGAAGTTAAGACTTAAAGCTCGACCCCGGCAGAATAGAGAGAATGGACGAAGGTCGTCCCCTATGCTTAGACATAGGCTCCATAGTATGCTATGCTGTGTACCGCACCTGATGTGTGCCTTGCCACATATCTGGCAAGAGGGTACAAAGGTAATCTAGGAGTAGATCACCAGATAGCAGTCTAAATTATCCTTAGAGGAATAAGGATATGTTTCTCGGTTATGGAGGTGATAAAGAGTTCGACGTAAAGAGTTACGTCGATGCAAGCTTAACACCTATCCGGATAGCTCTGAGTAGAGATACCGGATACGTATAATGGAGCAAAAATTTAGAATAGCTCCAAGTAGAACAGTTATTTGAAATGGCTCCAAATATAGCGTAGTAGTTGCATCTACAAGATGACATAGAAATTTGCGAAGTACATACGGATCTGAATGTTGCAGACCCGTTGACTGAAACCTCTCTCACAAGCATAACATGATCAAACCCAGAACTCATTGAGTGTTAATCACATAGTGATGTGAACTAGATTATTGACTCTAGTAAACTCTTTGGATGCTAGTCACATGGCGATGTGACCTATGATCACATGGCAATGTGAACTAGATTATTGACTCTAGTGCAAGTGGGAGACTGTTGGAAATATGCCATAGAGGCAATAATAAATTGATTATTATTATATTTCCTTGTTCATGATAATCATTTATTATCCATGCTAGAATTGTATTGATAGGAAACTCAGATGCATGTGTGGATACATAGACAACACCATGTCCCTAGTAAGCCTCTAGTTGACTACCTCGTTGATCAATAGATGGTTACGGTTTCCTGACCATGGACATTGGATGCCGTTGATAACGGGATCACATCATTAGGAGAATGATGTGATGGACAAGACATAATCCTAAGCCTAGCACAACATCATGTAGTTCGTATGCTAAATCTTTTCTAATGTCAAGTATCATTTCCTTAGACCATGAGATTGTGCAACTCCCGGATACCGTAGGAGTGCTTTGGGTGTGCCAAACGTCACAACGTAACTGGGTGGCTATAAAGGTACACTACAGGTATCTCCGAAAGTGTCTGTTGGGTTGGCACGAATCGAGACTGGGATTTGTCACTCCGTGTAAACGGAGAGGTATCTCTGGGCCCACTCGGTAGGACATCATCATAATGTGCACAATGTGATCAAGGAGTTGATCATGGGATGATGTGTTACGGAACGAGTAAAGAGACTTGCCGGTAACGAGATTGAACAAGGTATTGGGATACTGACGATCGAATCTCGGGCAAGTATCGTACCGCTAGACAAAGGGAATTGTATACGGGATTGATTAAGTCCTTGACATCGTGGTTCATCCGATGAGATCATCGTGGAACATGTGGGAACCAACATGGGTATCCAGATCCCTGTAAGTGCATCTAGTGCCACCCCTAGTTGGTTTTGGAGTATTGACGACAAACCTAGTTGAGGGACTAATGTGTTTGTGAGAATTGCAGGATAACACAGGTAGAAGTCCCTCATTGATTCGGTTTTACTACCAGAGATGACCCCTAAAAATGTATGAAGACATTGAAGTCAAAGGTGGTATATGAAGATATTCATATTGAAGACTATGACAAGAGAAGACACTATATGAAGCCTATGGAGCTCGAAGACTTAGATCTTTCGTAATTCTTTTTCTTTTGTGTTGAGTCATAGGAACCACCGTACTGTTAAGTGGGGTCCAAGAGAACCAGTCAGAATGACTGAAGTGATGTCTAAACCAAAAACCTATGTCTTCGAGTGAAGACTATGAGAGCGAATCTTGTCCAGAGTTGGACAAGTCAGCTTTGCTTGTAGCCCAAGTAAAGTTGCCGTGTGAGTTTGAAATCTGACCGTTGGAACACGTGTCAGTTCCTTAGTGACCCAGGGTCATTTCGGACAAATCAGGTCGGGTTGCCAAGTGGCTATAAATAGCCCACCCCTACAACCATAAACGGTTGGCTGCTCAGATTGAAAGTACGGCTTTTGTCATTTGAGAGCAACCCACCTCGAAGCCTTTGAGAGAGAATTCCTTGCGAGGATAAACCCCTAACCACCAGAGCCAGAGAGAATTGGGCATCACTTAAGTCTTCTTGTCTGTGTGATCTGAAGACTTATTACACTTGAGGACTGTGCATCCTCCAGCCGGTTAGGCGTCGCGTTCTGAGCATCCAAGAGACATTGTGGATTGCCGGTGAACGAAGTTTGTGAAGGTTTGGGAGTCTACCTTGAAGACTTACCAGAGTGATTGGGCGAGGTCTATGTGACCTTAGCTCAAGGAGAATACGGTGAGGACTGGGTGTCCTGAGCTGCGTGTTCAGGACTGGGTGTCCGGGACTGTGTGTCCTAAGGTTTAAATACCTAGCCGCTCCAACTAGACGTACAGTTGTCACAGCAACTGGAACTGGTTCAACAAATCATTGTCTTCAACGAGTCACTGGTTTCATCTTCACTTCACTTTACTTACTGTTACTCCTTGTGAAGTCATTGTATGTTTGCACTATCATTTGTCTTCACTGAGTGACTGCGTGTTCTATTTGGCTTCACAATATCTTCCTACCTGATCCTTACTACCTAGCTACTATTAGTCTTTGTGCTTTCACTTCATTGAATACTTGACTATGGTTTGCCTAGTGTAGTCTACCTTCCGCTGCATGGTAATAGGTCTAATTTTATCGTTTGTCTTCAAAACTTCTATGTTCTGAAGACTTTCATAAAAATCGCCTATTCACCCCCCCTCTAGTCGATATAACGCACTTTCAATTGGTATCAGAGCAAGGTGCTCCCTTGTTCTGTGTGATTCGGTTTAACCACCTGGAGTTTTAGCTATGTCGACTGCAGGGATAATTAAAGTCTCCGCTGCGTGCCCCGTCTTCGATGGAGCTGAATATCCCTACTGGAAGAATAAGATGCGCATGCATCTTGAAGCCATTGACGTCGACCTATGGTATGTCGTCGAGAACGGCATTCCCAAGGCCGGAGAAGGTGTCACTGCTGCTGATGTCAAGAAATTCGTTCAACTGGACTCTACTGCCAAGAATATCATCTGTGGTCATCTGACCAAAGGACAGTATGGCCATGTGAGTGCTTTGAAGACATCCAAGCTGGTCTGGGACTGGATCTCCAAAGTCAATGAAGGCATCTCAACCCAGAGAGATTAGAGAATCAGTGTCCTTCGCAACCTCTTCAATCGCTTCAAGCGAAATGACAATGAGAATGTCCAGCACACATTTGACCGACTCACTAACATCACAAATGAGCTTCAAGCCCTCGGCGCAACTGAGATTACCAAACACGAAGTCGTCAAGACGCTACTAAGATCACTTGATAGTTCGTTTGACATCCTGGCCCTGATGATTCAAGAACGTCCTGATTTCAAGACACTCGATCCATCTGACATACTTGAGAGGCTCAACACACATGAGTTTCAGCTTTCGGAGAAAAGAGATATCTACGGTCCAAACTATGGGCGAACTCGTGCCTTGAAGGCAAAAGCTGTCTCCTCATCTGAAGAAGAATCTGACAGCAGTTTTGATGATCCTGAAGACATTGGAAGGGAACTTGCTATGCTTGTCAAGAAGTTCCAAAAATTCACCAAGAAGAAAGGCTTCAGAAAGTCTTCCCGATCAAGTTCAAGGAATGATGAAGCTCCTTCTCATGACTACAAGAGGAAAACATGTCACAAGTGCAAGAAACTTGGCCACTTCATCTCTGAGTGTCCACAGTGGGACAATGAGAACAAAAAGAAGAAGAAGAGCAAGGAATATGACTCTGACGACAAGAAGAAGAAGAAGAAGAAATACTCAAAGTCTTCTTCCAAGTCTTCCTCAAAGTCTTCATCACACAAGAAGAGCTCATCTGGCAGGGCATGTGCGTTTGTTGGCAAGGAAATGGATTCAGAGGAGGAGTCTGCTTCTGAGGAGGCGGAGGTGGAGTCTGAGGAGGAATCCGACTCAGGCGTCGCAAGTCTGGCTACAGCATACGTTGCCAAGTCCATCTTCAACACTGAAGACAATGACTTCATCACCGACACCGATGAAAAGGACTACTCCGCTTCTACCTACTGCTTCATGGCACGCGGTGCCAAGGTAAACACACGCACTACTCACTATCCAACATCTAGTGATGATGACTCTGATTGTGGTTCAAAACCTAGCTACAAAACACTTGCTAAAATTGCAACAGAACAACAGAAAGCTATGGAACATATTCGAAAACTGTTAGACAGAAGCGATGATCTGTTAGGTGCTGAAATGACTCGATCTGAATCCTTAATTGAAGACATAAAAAATCTTCACGTTAAGTATCAGGAACTTGAAAGTCGTCATGAAACTCTCTCAACAACTCATGAAAAGCTTTCCTATGATTATCTTCAAAGGAAGCAAGATCTTGAGAAATTGAGAGAGGTTCATGAAGATCTTCAAACGGAAAACGAGTCACTTCGCGCCAAACAGATCAGTCCCGCTCAGGAAGGATTTGAACCACCATGTCTTAAATGCATTGAGCGTGATAATGCTATTTCTGTTGCTGAATTCTCTACTGCTACTGTTGTTGCAATATATTCAACTGTTGATGTGGTAACTAACCCCTCTGCTGAGGATACCACCGCTATTGTTGATGAGAATGCTAGGTTGAAGACATTGTTGGAAACAGGGATGTACAAAAGTCTTAAAGGGCATCAGACACTATGTGATGTCCTCAAAAAGCAGATTCTGAACCGAAACCCTAGGAAAGAGGGTGTTGGGTTCGTAAGGAAAATGAATGCAGATGGCTCTTACTGGAAACCTGAGCAGTACCCCAAAACCATGTGGGTTGCTGCAAAGGAACCTTCAGCAGATCCATCCAATCTATCTGGCTTCACTTGTGCTAACCCCATTATCATTGATGAATCCCTTGATGCAAACTATATACTGTTTAAGAATCAGAATGGTGAAGCGTTTGCCAGGTACATTGGTATTAACTGCAGGAATGGACCGCCTATGAAGAAGATCTGGGTTCCGAAAAGGTGTTTGGAGAATCTTCCTGTGAATGTCATCATGACACCTCATGTGAAGAAGACAAACCTCAGACCAAAGGCTTCATACGGTCCAAAGGCTTCATACAGATAGAGGACTCACCTGAGTCGAACTAACGCAAATGTTTTGCAGGGAAACCAAACTCAGGCATATGAATATGAGAGCGGTTCATCAAACCACCATATTCATAAGACCAAGAACTATTCTTCTTATTCTTATGAGTATTATTGTCCTCCTGCAAAACTGTTTGCTAGGGCTTCAAAGCCAAAGTTCTCAGATGCTGCACTTAGACTTATTGCTTCTAAGCCACCCTTGAAGATGTGGGTGGCTAAGAAAGCCTAACTCTCTTTTGTAGGGAAAGGTCTCCAGCAGAAAACCTAAATCGTCTGACGCTATTGCTGGGGACCTTAAAAATCTTGTAGGGCGCAAGATCAAATGCCCGAATGGTCTTACTATGTACTTCGTTCCTGAATCGCTTGCTACTCTGCCTATTAGTCCTAACCTGGATCTAAGCTTTCATAACCCGCTGGTTCGTCAAATGTTTTTGCTTCACAATGCTCTTGGTGAAGCCTATCCCCCTAACTGCACTGTAGGGTACGACACCAGCGTCTTCAGAATGGATTATTGATAGTGGGTGTACAAATCACATGACTGGCAAAAGAAGTCTTCTTATGGACTCAACCTTACGTCCATCCGACAAGAGCCACATCACATTTGCTGACACTGGTAAAAGTAAGGTATTGGGTCTACGTAGAGTTGCAATCTCAAGGGATCAACACATGGATAAAGTCATGCTTGTTGAATCCCTTGGCTTCAACTTAATGTCTGTCTCAATGCTTTGCGATTTGAACATGATCGTAATGTTTGGAAAATATCGTTGCCTTATACTAATGGAATCTGACAAGTCTCTAGTGTTTGAAGGGCATCGAAAAGATGATTTGTACGTGGTAGACTTCTCAGCAGGACCACAGCTTGCAGTATGTCTTCTAGCAAAGGCTTCAGAATGCTGGCTCTGGCATCGGAGGCTTGGACATGCTGGCATGAGGAACCTCCACACCCTTGCGAAGAAGAAGCATGTCATAGGCATCGAGGGCGTCAAGTTCAAGAAAGACCACTTATGTGGTGCCTGTGAAGCAGGGAAGATGACGAGGGCCAAACATCCCTCGAAGACAATCATGACCACTACTCGACCCTTCGAAATGCTTCACATGGATCTTTTCGGTCCCACTCATTACTCAACTCTAACTACTACTGCTTGCCTCTATGGCTTCGTTATTGTTGATGATTATTCTAGATATACTTGGGTGCACATAGTCCTTTACAAGACTGAAGTGCAGGATGTATTCAGATGCTTCGCCAATCGAGCTATGAACAATTTTGGCGCCAAGATAAAGCATATTAGAAGTGACAATGGCACTGAATTCAAGAACACTGGCCTTGATACATATCTTGATACCTTGGGTATCACACATGAATTCTCAGCCCCGTACACGCCACAGCAGAATGGTGTCGTCGAACGCAAGAACAGAACACTAATTGAGATGGCCAGAACGATGCTAGATGAATACAAGACCCCAAGAAAATTCTGGCCCGAAGCCATTGATACTGCATGCCATACAATAAATCGTGTTTATCTTCACAAGCTACTGAACAAGACATCTTATGAGCTCCTTACTGGCAAGAAGCCAAATGTCAGTTACTTCAGAGTATTTGGCACAAGGTGCTGGATCAAGGACCCACATCACACCTCAAAATTTGCACCAAAGGAACATGAGGGTTTTATGCTTGGATATGGAAAGGATTCGCACTCCTACAGAGTCTTCAATCTTTTTCATTACAAAGTGGTTGAAACAGTGGATGTGCGGTTCGATGAGACCAACGGTTCACAAAGAGAGCAGCTGCCAAATGTGCTAGATGAAGTTCCATCCAGTGAATCAATCAAGGTAATGGGAACTGGAGAAATTATACCTTCTGAAGCTCATCCTGAAGAAGAACTTATCATTTCAGCACCTGATCAACATGAAGACAATGCTCAGCCTGAAGACATTCCTTCCAACAACGACAATGAACAGCAAGAGCAAAGTCTTCGCCCTGTACATCCTCGCGTTGCCAATGAAGTGCAGATTGAAAGAATAATTGATAGCATCAATGCACCTGGTCCACTCACTCGTTCAAGGGCAACTCAGCTAGCAAATTTCTGTGGGCACTTCGCATTCATCTCAATTGCAGAACCCAAGAAAGTTGAAGAAGCCTTCATGGAACCTGAATGGATTCAAGCTATGCAAGAAGAGCTTCAACAGTTAGAGCTGAATAATGTATGGGAACTGGTTAAGCGTCCTGGTCCACGGAAGCACAATATAATAGGCACCAAATGGATATACCGCAACAAGCAAGATGAGCATGGTCAAGTTGTCAGAAACAAAGCTCGTCTCGTTGCTTAAGGATATACTCAAGTGGAAGGCATTGACTTCGATGAAACATTTGCTCCTGTGGCTAGACTTGAAGCCATACGCATACTGCTGGCCTATGCAAATCATCATAATATACTTCTATATCAAATGGATGTGAAGAGTGCCTTTCTCAATGGCAAGATTGAAGAAGAAGTGTATGTTGCACAACCGCCTGGCTTTGAAAATCCAAAACATCCTGACATGGTATACAAGCTCAACAAGGCACTGTATGGCCTCAAACAAGCCCCTCGGGCCTGGTATGACACACTCAAATACTTCCTGAAGAGCAAAGGCTTCATACCTGGTTCCCTAGATCCCACTCTTTTCACGAAGACATATGATGGTGAACTGTTTGTGTGCCAAATATATGTGGATGACATTATCTTCGGCTGCACCAATCATAAGTACAGTGAAGAGTTTGGATATATGATGCAAGAGCAATATCAGATATCCATGATGGGGGAGCTGAAGTTCTTCCTCGGTCTTCAAATACGACAACAACGCAATGGCATCTTCCTATCTCAAGAGAAGTATCTCAAAGATTGCCTGAAGAAGTTCGGAATGCAAGACTGCAAAGGCTTCACAACACCAATGCCAGCCAAACATCATCTGGGTCCTGACGACAATGGTAAAGAGTTCGATCAAAAGGTATACCGCTCCATGATTGGTTCTTTACTTTATCTATGTGCATCTAGGCCAGATATTATGCTTAGTGTTTGCATGTGTGCTCGATTTCAAGCGGCACCAAAGGAGTCGCATCACTTAGCTGTGAAGCGAATTCTTCGATATTTGGCTCACACCCCAACTCTAGGATTATGGTATCCAAAGGGCTCAGAGTTTGATCTGGTTGGATTCTCGGATGCTGATTATGCTGGTGACAAAGTTGATCGCAAGTCTACATCAGGCACATGTCACTTTCTGGGATGATCACTTGTATGTTGGTCTTCAAAGAAGCAGAACTGTGTATCTCTCTCCACTGCTGAATCTGAATACATTGCTGTTGGATCTTGCTGCGCTCAGCTTCTGTGGATGAAGCAAACACTCAAGGACTATGGAATTCATCTGAAGCAAGTGCCACTTTACTGCGACAACGAAAGCGCCATCAAGATTGCTAACAACCCAGTTCAGCACTCGAAGACAAAGCACATTGAAATTCGTCATCACTTTTTCAGAGATCATGTTGTGAAGACATTGATATCATACACGTCAACACTGAAGAGCAATTGGCAGATATCTTCACCAAGCCCTTGGATGAGAAGAGGTTTTGCAAGTTACGGTGTGAGCTAAATATCCTGGAATCCTCAAATGTCCTGTGATCAGGCACACATCCTAACCCTTATGCATATTGATGACTTAGATGTGCAACACACACAGTAAAGTATATCTTCAATCAATGAAGACATACATTCTAAGTGTGAATACATTAATGTGGAATTTGACTTCGGAGCGCCACGATAATTGTGCGCCGTGTCTGGTCTAATACTTCCTATACGGTGGGTAACGCCACCACCAAACGTTCTATTTTGAAGTGTTTCACTCATGGCGTTACCTTGCAATGTCTTCACATTTGGTTTGGCTTCGATCTCAACATATTTTCATGATTATCTTCACTATGTTGATTATATATATATATATACTAGTGTTCTGTCCTCTACAGCATTCACTTATAGCTATGTCTTCATGTTGAATCTTTTGAACTAAGTGAATGTGATCGGACCCTAACCTCTCTATGCTTTCTATCTCAAACTCTATCTCTCCAAGTCATATGCATTCTATTGAAACTGTCGAATGTCTTCTCTGCGTCCTTGTCAGCAGAAGATACAGAGACAACCATTAAGTCCGTTTCAAATGCTCATTCCTCCACATGAAATCCGGAGAAGTAGGAACGACCACTCGACAATCCAGGCGTGCGTGGGACATGGAACAAACCCCAAAATTCCGCATAATGGCCACGTGTTCCTCAGATGCGAATCTCCAGGGGCACCTGTGTAATAGCACAGTGCCACCCCTGTGCCTATAAATAAACACTCACAGCGGTCATTATCTCTTCTTCCACCCTCGCACGAACCCTAGCGCCACCGCTAGCTCTCGACGACACCGGCGACGAAGCGCTTCGCTGCCGCAACCTCTCCGACGCCATCTTCACGCCGACCGCGGACATCGTCCTCTCCGCCGTCGCCGTAGGTGTCCTCCGTCGCCAAGTTAGGGCATGGAAGATTGAACTGCTCGGCCTCATCTCCCACTCCGTCTAGCAGTTCTTAGTGTGGTAAATAAAACTCCCTTTTTACAGCACTTTTGATCCTATGGATTTGTCACTTTCTACCACAAGCAGTTTCTGTTCACACAAGTTAGATCTCTCTCATACTGCATCTCATAACATGCCTAGTATATTCACTTGTGCTTCACAAAGTAGTTAGATTCCTCACTTGTACTGATCTGTGGATTCTTACAAATCTAGAACCAACTTCTTATCTATGAGTGAATGTCTTCGCACGATGAGGTCGATGTCTTCTAAACTGATTTATCTTCAAAATCTTCTGAGAATGCATATGACCTCTTCCCCTTCCCTCGCACCTTAATGTTGTCACAGGTACATGTCCGTGGGAGAATCTTTTGGTTCTCATAGTCTGCATTCATTTGCAGAATTCTTACAGCATCACATAAATTCTCCTGAAACCAGTTCCTGTTGGTCGAGCAAGAGAAAGCCTTTGAAGCCTTTGAACGTTTTGAAGCCTTTCAAGTTAAAGTTTATGGCTTCAGAGAAGGCAGCAAGGAAGGGTGGCAGAAAGCGTCGTGGTGAGACCTCTAGAGATCTGCCAGATGAACTCTCAGAAATGTACAAGACAGATCCTGAAGAGGATTACAGTCAGCGCAAGACCCGAATCCTATGGATTCGAAGATATTGGGCAGAACAATGGTTCAAATACAGATTTGTGACCCAGGAGTATGCTGAGAAAAACGCCATCAAGAGACCGTGGGGTGACATCCTATTCAATAATCTTCTACCCAGGTCCAGAGATGAAGCCATTGCTCAAGGCTTCTATCCATGCATGGTCCGTGGACCACAGCCTGCTGATGCACACTCGTCGTCACTGCTATGGTGTCGTGACGACAATCTGTTCAAGCGCAACTTCCAGTTTGCTCAGAACTCAGCGAAGCAGAACAAGAAGACTTTTGGGTTAGATTTCAACCCTGGTCCCTCATCTCCAAGGGCAGATGGCACAGGACATGCAGAACCCAATGTCATCGGTCCTTTTGCCAACCTTGAAGGCCTCATCACCTACATCTTGGTTCAAGGGACTGCAGTGAATGAGCCTGCAGCTGACACTGAGTCTGATGATGCGCCGGTAGTGCCGAAGCCAAAGCAGTTGAAGAAGCCAAAAGCTTCAAAGCCGGCCCCTTCACCAAAAATCTCAAGGGCGAAGCCATTGGCAACTGCACCTCCTGAAGACAGTGTGCAGTCTGAAGACTTTTCACGTGTCTCCAAGCCCCAGAAGGCCAAGATGCCTCTGTCTCACACTGGCAAAGAGCTAACAGCTGCTGCCATTCTGCGCAACGACGACATTGATCTGTCAAGTGATGAAGATCTTATAGATGACGCTCTTGAGCAACTCATCAAGAGCAAAGAAGAAGCAGAAATCTTCAATGATCTGCCTCTCTTTGATGTCACTATCATCCACAACTTCATTGACGAGTGGTTTGACACGCCAAACATCAGCTTTGAAGATCTGCAGCTACCCATTGGCCTCAGTGCCGCCTTCCAAGGCGCCATTGCTTCAGAACTTGCTATTGCCCAGCGCATTGTTGAACTAAAGCAGAAGATTGACTATGAAAAGGCTCAGTTCAAGAAGCATATGGCCAAGCTCAGCGTGCAAGAAGTGAAGAACTTCAAGACAATGATGCACGAGCTCAAGGAAGCCATTGTGAAGAAGCGTGCAGAAGCTCAGGGTTCGCGTGAGCGCATGAAGACTCTGGCTGACAGATGTGTGCAAGCCTATAATGAGGCTAAGAAGCGCAAGGCGCTTGGGCGTCCTGGCATCGACCCCAGGATGGCCGCAAAGAATAAGAAGAAGCCTACTACGGCTGAACCTGATGCACCAAGGCAAGAAGCAGTTCTGATTGTCTTCCCAACTAGACTGACTGGCTCGAAGCCAAAAAGCCGGTCAACAGCTTCAGAGCTCAAGAAGACAAGGACTGCTGAGGCTGAAGTCAGGAAGAGGAAACACTCTGAAGCCTCTCCTACTACCCCCTCCAAGAAGAAGAGGAAGACCAAGAAAGCTCGGGCTGCTTCCACAGAGCCCTTGATAGTTGAACCCATTTCTATGGTTCATCCTGACGCAGAACGTCAACTGACAGTTCATGAGCCTGCTTCCATAGAGGCTCCTGAAGCTGAAGACATTCCAGCAGCTGATCCCATCACTTCTGAAGACATTGGTCATCATGACAATGTAGAAGATGATGCAGTCCTTCCTCAGTTTGAAAACAGCGAACTCATCAGCATTGGTCGTCCACTGACGCCAATTGCACAGGATGCTTCATGGGCGGATCGCCCACAAGAGGAAGAAGACTATGAGGCCCAGCCCACTCCAACTCCACAAGCGTCGTCTGCGTTCCACAGGCTTCGCAAAGGTCCAAGGCCTCAAGTCTCTGCTGAAGACATTCCGGCTGCATCAGCCACAGAAAAAGAAGTACCACAAGATCCCACTCCCCTGTTCCACCAAGAAGCAGTTCTCCAGGAGAACGTGCTTGTGACCGACCCTCCAGCTAGTCAAGTGGAGGATGAAAATCTTGAGGCTGCCACAACCAACAATGAAGCTAATGTGGAGCCCTCCCCAGCAAAAGCTTTAGAAGACAACGAAGCCACTGACCCCGCCACTTCTGTTCCTAAGTCTGCTGCCGGTCCCCAATTCAACTATCATGTTGAGCACAGGCCTCAGGTCCAGAAGCCAATCCCAAGACTGCCAAGGTTTCCAGGTCTTACATCAGCACCTGGCTCCTTCAACATCAATGGCTTTAGGGCAGACAACACATTCTTCAATAGCTCCAAGAACCCCTACTCAAGGGAAAGGATATCATCTGATTGGTTCTGGAGCTATCCTCAGCGAAGCTATTACTCTTGCATTCTTTACAACCAAGGTCGCCTCTTCCCACACAAGCGCCTTGATGTTGAAGCTATAGCTGGTCTGCCCTGTCTAGAAGAAGCGTTGGATTGCTTCAAGCAAGTGGGTCTGCTGCAGTTTGTTACTGACGAAGAGCATTGGAATGAAGAGCTGCTGCTACAATTCTATGCCACACTTCACATCAAAGGGTACAGCAAAGATCGAAGACTTGGGTCCTGGAGTGGATGACTGGCAACGTTCATCACGAAGCCAATGCATTTGACATCATTGAGCTCACTGGCTTGCCCACTCCTGGCGATCTCTTCGAGCAAGGCTGTCAGCTGCATGCTGAAGCTATTGAGAGCATCTTTCAGCGGCCAGAACCTGATATGAGTCAAATGCTCAGCATGATGAAGCCATTGCCCCAAGATGCTGCTTATCCCATAGAGTTCTTCGTTGAAGACCTTGAGTACCTGCCCAGAACCATCTATCACATCATCAGGCGAACTCTCTGGCCTTTTAAAGGGCACTCTCCAAATGCCAAGCTTCAGGGTGCAATGAAGACTTTGGTCTTCTATATACTTCATGGCAAATGCTTCAATGCATAGGACTTCTTCATACGCCAACTTGTTGCATCAGGCATTGATCTGTTTGGTTTGAAGTTCTACGCCCCTTGGGTCATGCGGCTGATCAAGCTACACTCCGCCATCTCGTATCAGCCCTCAGCCCGCAACCATCGGATCTTCTTGCCTGATGTAGACATGTCTACTGAAGCCATATATTCTGAGCCTGCCAAGCAACCTCTAAGTCTTCAGAATGCAGAACATCAGAGTTTTACTCAGAATGTTGAAGGCGTTGAAGCAGTTTCTCGGGTGTATCCTTTGGCTGGCACTACACATGCACCACACCCTGCTTCCACTGAAGCCACTGACAGTGCCACTGCTCCAAGACCCAAGAAGCGCACTCGTGTTCTCAACGACCGAGAGCTTCTTGTGGCTCTACATCAGAAACAGGATAGGCATCATGACTGGCTGAAGCGTCAGATGAAAAGCCTCTTGGTGGATGTTAATCGCACTCGAAATCTTGCCACCAAAAATGCTTTCGTTGCCCATGAAACCTGTCGCCGCACATGGAAAGGGCTCACGATGATGTGTTCTGAAGCTGATCTTCAAGAGGATGGTTTCAATGAGAGATTCAAGTTTGACTCCACACCTCCTCGAAGGGCTGTGCTGCTAGGAACTCCATCCCTTGAAGACTCTGAATTCTCTTCCTCTGCTGCCACAGTGACTGCCAGAATTATTGAGGAAGAAGACGATGCTACTTCACCGCCACCTCCTTCAGCACCTCCAAGCTCTTCTGCACCACCAAACAACACCAACAACCCTGCTACTTCACCTACTCCTCATGGGAACAAGTAGAGGCTCTATGTCTTCAAACCTTTTTGGTCATTACTGACAAAAGGGGGAGAAGCATATGAGATTGATAGTCTTCAAGCGGGTCCATATGGGCGGGTGCTTTATATTTTGCTTCGTGCTTACAACTCTCGTGTTTGCTACATTTGATTCTTATGAGTTGTAACACTTAAACTAGATGGTCGTCTGCTACTTAGCTCATTTTGCAGATGTCCATTTTCCATTATGCATGTCATTATCTTCATATACTTTCACATGCATAGTGGATTGTCATCATAAGTTGAAGTGGATCTCCACAAGTACAACCTGCCATGTGCATTTGCATTCCAAAAGCAAATTAACTTATATGCACATCTTCAGGGGGAGCCCTTGCAACTTATGAAGACAATTCCTTATCCTTTACAATTTCACAGATTATATTCCCCGTTGAAAACTTCAACTAGTTTGTCATCAATCACCAAAAAGGGGGAGATTGTAAGTGCATCTAGTGCCACCCCTAGTTGGTTTTGGAGTATTGACGACAAACCTAGTTGAGGGACTAATGTGTTTGTGAGAATTGCAGAATAACACAGGTAGAAGTCCCTCATTGATTCGGTTTTACTACCAGAGATGACCCCTAAAAATGTATGAAGACATTGAAGTCAAAGGTGGTATATGAAGATATTCACATTAAAGACTATGACAAGAGAAGACACTATATGAAGCCTATGGAGCTCGAAGACTTAGATCTTTCGTAGTTCTTTTTCTTTTGTGTTGAGTCATAGGAACCACCGTACTGTTAAGTGGGGTCCAAGAGAACCAGTCAGAATGACTGAAGTGATGCCTAAACCAAAAACCTATGTCTTTGAGTGAAGATTATGAGAGCGAATCTTGTCCAGAGTCAGACAAGTCAGCTTTGCTTGTAGCCCAAGTAAAGTTGCCGTGTGAGTTTGAAATCTGACCGTTGGAACACGTGTCAGTTCCTTAGTGACCCAGGGTCATTTCGGATAAATCAGGTCGGGTTGCCAAGTGGCTATAAATAGCCCACCCCCTACAACCATAAACGGTTGGCTGCTCAGATTGAAAGTACGGCTTTTGTCGTTTGAGAGCAACCCACCTCGAAGCCTTTGAGAGAGAATTCCTTGCGAGGATAAACCCCTAACCACCAGAGCCAGAGAGAATTGGGCATCACTTAAGTCTTCTTGTCTGTGTGATCTGAAGACTTATTACACTTGAGGACTGTGCATCCTCCAGCCGGTTAGGCGTCGCGTTCTGAGCATCCAAGAGACATTGTGGATTGCCAGTGAACGAAGTCTGTGAAGGTTTGGGAGTCTACCTTGAAGACTTACCAGAGTGATTGGGAGAGGTCTATGTGACCTTAGCTCAAGGAGAATACGGTGAGGACTGGGTGTCTTGAGCTGCGTGTTCAGGACTGGGTGTCCGGGACTATGTGTCCTAAGGTTTAAATACCTAGCCGCTCCAACCAGACGTACAGTTGTCACAGCAACTGGAACTGGTTCAACAAATCATTGTCTTCAACGAGTCACTGGTTTCATCTTCACTTCACTTTACTTACTGTTACTCCTTGTGAAGTCATTGTATGTTTGCACTATCATTTGTCTTCACTGAGTGACTGCGTGTTCTGTTTGGCTTCACAATATCTTTTTACCTGATCCTTACTACCTAGCTACTATTAGTCTTTGTGCTTTCACTTCATTGAATACTTGACTATGGTTTGCCTAGTGTAGTCTACCTTCCGCTGCATGGTAATAGGTCTAATTTTATCGTTTGTCTTCAAAACTTCTATGTTATGAAGACTTTCATAAAAATCGCCTATTCACCCCCCTCTAGTCGATATAACGCACTTTCAATCCCGCTGTTGGTTATTGACCGGAGGACGTCTCGGTCATGTCTGCATGGTTCCCGAACCCGTAGGGTCTACACACTTAAGGTTCGATGACGCTAGGGTTATAAAGGAAGTTTGTATGTGGTTATCGAATGTTGTTCGGAGTCCCGGATGAGATCCCGGACGTCACGAGGAGTTCCGGAATGGTCCGGAGGTAAAGATTTATATATGGGAAGTCCTGTTTTGGTCACCGGAAAAGTTTCGGGTTTTATCGGTAACGTACCGGGACCACCAGGAGGGTCCCGGGGGTCCACCAAGTGGGGCCACCGGCCCCGGAGGGCTGCATGGGCCAAGTGTGGGAGGGGACCAGCCCCAGGTGGGCTGGTGCGCCCCCCACAAGGGCCCAAGGCGCCTAGGGTTTGGGGAGGGGGCGCCCCACCTAGCTTGGGGGGCAAGTTTCCCCTCTCCCCCCCTTGGCCGCCCCACCAGATGGGATCTGGGCTGGCCGCCGCCCCTAGGGTGGAACCCTAGGTGGGGGCGCAGCCCCCCCTCCCTCTCCTCCTATATATAGTGGAGGCAAAGGAGCAGCCCATAGATGAGTTTTTGACCTCTCCCTGGTGCAGCCCTACCTCTCTTTCTCCTCATATCTCGCGGTGCTTGGCGAAGCCCTGCTGTATCACCACGCTCCTCCACCACCACCACGCCGTTGTGCTACTCCTGGATGGAGTCTTCCTCAACCTCTCCCTCTCTCCTTGCTGGATCAAGGCATGGGAGACGTTACCGGGTTGTACGTGTGTTGAACACGGAGGTGCTGTCCGTTCGGCACTAGGATCATCGGTGATTTGGATCATGACGAGTACGACTCCATCAACCCCGTTCACTTGAACGCTTCCGCTTAGCGATCTACAAGGGTATGTAGATGCACTCTCCTTCCCTCGTTGCTAGATTACTCCATAGATTGATCTTGGTGACACGTAAGAAAATTTTGAATTTCTGCTACGTTCCCCAACAGTTTTTATATTTTCAGATTACAAAAACCTATATCTACCATCCATATTGCACTTATATCACCATCTCTTCGCCGAACTAGTGCACCTATACAATTTACCATTGTATTGGGTGTGTTGGGGACACACGAGACTCTTTGTTATTTGGTTGCAGGGTTGCTTGAGAGAGACCATCTTCATCCTGCGCCTCCCACGGATTGATAAACCTTTGGTCATCCACTTGAGGGAAATTTGATACTATGCTACAAACCTCTGCACTTGGAGGGCCAACAACGTCTACAAGAAGAAGGTTGTGTAGTAGACATCAATATTCGTCTAGGGATATCCTTCTCTATAGGGAATGGGAAGGGGACCCTATTCTGGTTGGACCCATGGGTGGGTACCGAGACACTAAGGGTTTCCTTTCCTGGATTGTTCTCAATATGCACGGACCCGCTGCTAATTGTCTCCGCGGCTTCCACATCTGGGCAATGGGATATCTGGTTCCGTCGTTCATTTGGGCAAGCGGCGATCGAAGAGTGGGCTAGACTGCGGGCAACCCTACCACCGGTGCTACAAGACTATTCGGACACCGTGTCCTGGCGGCTCTCGCCGACGGGGGAGCTCTCGGTGAACACGACATCTCAGACACTGTGCCAGGCGCCCACCATCCCCTGGATCTCCTCGTGTGGAAGGCCCCTTTGCCCTTGAAGATTAATATTTTTGTGTGGCAACCACTACAAGAACGCATCTCTTCGGGGACCGAGGTGCTTAAGCGGCATGGCCCTGGGGATGGCATGTGCCCCTTATGTGCGGTACCGGAGATTAGGACTCACATCCTATTCTCATGTACGACGGCACGGGTCCTATGGACCTTCGTTCGCGAAGCACTAGGGCCCGACTGGGAGGCCCTGGACCTCGCGAAGTTCCTCCAGACCAGGGTTATCCATCCTGGGCGACATCGCCGCTTATTTTGGCTTATTTATGCGGCAATGTCATGGACTCTTTGGACGTCACGTAATAAAATGGTGATTGAGCGGGTCTTTCCGAGGCAGGCGTGTGACTCTTTCTTCAAATTCCTTGCTTTTCTGTAGCACTGGCACCCACTCTCTGCACTTCTGGATACAGCGCGTCGACTATCATCTTCGTAGGGCCACTTGGCGGCAGCCACTAGGTGGCTTTTCCCCCCTCATTTTTCTCCTGTTTTTTGGGCATGATTGTGTTGTTGCCCCAGCCATTGTTCGTGATTTGGAGAGTGGATGTTGATTGTATGGATCGTTGCTTTATCTATAGAGCGGGACGAAAGCCTATTTCGAGTGTGGCGAGGAAGGCCATTGGTCCAGGAATAGCTTTGCCGTTTGTGCAATACAGTCCAATTCAGTTATAGAAAGGAAAGCAGGGGATATAAGGCACTCACTGCATCAATTTACCCTTCACCTATTGCATAATGAGGAACCTAGCCGTAGTAGAAAAGCGAACTCTCCAGAAATTGTATTTTAGATGTATAACATAGAGCTTGATCCGTCTGAGGAAATGTTTAGAGGATAACAACAAAGCAACAGTGTTCCTTCATTTTCCATGCTAGTTGTGTTTGGTCCTGCTATGTTCCGGCGACATTTGGGTATGCAATATAAATTTGCACTAATGTAGAAACATCATGAAAGATGAAATCTGGCAGTAGGGCACGTACCATTGGCTTGCTGGACTTGAAACACTCGCCCGATGTAAGATCAAACTCCATGGTGTTGTCTGCCTGATAGTGATGCGCCTGTTAATTAGGCTGCCGAAGTTGGCCCCTCAAATTGCACGCAAGTAGGCACACACGACAACCATCCTAAATCCATAAGCGCATCATCTCGTGGGTTATTAGAATAACAGGGCTGGTTCTTGGAGCAAGGCATGCAGCAGTACAATAGAGAGATTTTGGTAACGAGAGGGTGCGTTGTGTGGGTGTAACCATGTGTCGTAGCTATGCATATGTGTGGTACTCGGGTCAGGTCTCTTCTTCATTTTGGTGCATGGGGTTGGAGTCAGAGAAATAGTAAGAATTTTCAAATATGTGTGGTACGTCGCGTGAATGCGCCAGGATCTTTGTTCTTACCTTGAGCATATTCCACGCTCATTTTGCAAATGCACCCGTCAGATGCATGAAGCATGCATATAGTCTGATGTCGCAACTAAGGGCATCTCTAACACCAATCCTCAAACCGTTCGCAATCGTTCGGACCGCACGGTCAGGACGTGTTTTGCTATTCAACGCGGTTCTGTATCGGTCCGCTTGGTGGTTTGGACAAACTTTTTTCCACAAACCAGAGGCAAAGTGGTAGAGAGGGGGGCTTTGCTAGTGTCGGGCCACTGCCACGTCCGCTCCTGACTACCCTGGCCCACCAAAAACCTCCCTCCTTGTCTTCGTGCGTTTGTGTTCGCGTTTGCGCCAGCTGCCCGCATTCATGTTGTTGTAGAGCGGCCGCTCCGCATTGACGTTGGCCTAGAGTAGACGCGGCCTCTCACTGATGCTGGCATTGAAGCACCACGTCAACGGAGAACGCCGCCGGCGCCGTGTCCCTGGTTTCTGCACCTGTTCAATGCTGGAGAGACATATACTGTACAGGACGGTATGAATTTCTACCACACCGTTCAATGCACGTATGCCGCCATTAGTGATGGACCGTCCACGTCCACCGGCATCGGCGACGGGCAGGTTGCAGACTCCTTTGAGGACGAGTACGGCATGGGAGGCAGCAGGGCGTTTTATCCCAGGTTGGCCGGTCTGTCTCCCATGTTCTACTCTTTCTCGTCATAGACCGCACCTTTACTTCACAGGTCTTAAACCTCGCCGCCGCTCATGGAATACAAATAAAATGGAAGACGGGTGCCGCCGTAGGATAGGTTTAGGGTCCGGCTGCTTATTTTTAATGAAAAATGCCTGAATTGTAATGAATGTGCTTCGGTTTATATGAAAATATGTCATGTTTGCATGAATTTCGGTCGTTCTATTCAAATGCGGTTTGAAATATATGCGGACAGTATTGGATGGTCGGCTCCTGCATCCGTGCCCACAGACCACCCCCCCCCCCCCCCCCCCCCCATCCGCGAACGGATGCGGGAGCGAATTTGCAGGTAACATTGGGGATGCCCTAAGGCCCGTCAACTGATACCTCCCTGTTCGTGGACGGATGTGAGAGGAAATTTGCAGATCAGTATTAGAGATGCCCTAAGGCCCGTCAACTCATACCTCGAAGGCATGGGAAGGGAGAAGTTAGGGGCAGCTTGCCAACTCCTATTTGATGCCTCCCTGGGCCGGCCCAGCTTACTTCTTTTTCTTCATGTTTTAAACTTGCAAAAAGCTATGGCAAAAGAGAATCGAACCCACAACCCACAAACTGGCGCCCCTGCCTCGCTGGGCCGGCCCAGCTTACTTCTTTTTCTTCCTGTTTTAAACTTGCAAAAAGCTTAGTAACCAACCAGGCCGACGCACCTCTTCTGAATACTTACATATTTTTTCTTCTTTTCTTGTGTCCCAAACCGGTTTTATTCTTTTTCTATTTCCTTTTTCTTTCTTGTTCCATTTTCCTTTTACATTTTTTAAATTCGCTGAACTTTTTTCAAAATTGATGAATTTTTCATAATCTATGAACTTTTCTCAACTTTGATCATTTTTTTCAAAATCAACTTTTTTTTGAATTGGTGATTTTTTCCAATTCTATGAGCTTTTTTAAAAATTCGATGATTTTTTTTCAAAATCGATGAACATTATTGAAGTTCACCGTGATCAATTTTGAATTTAATGATTTTTAGTTTTTTTTCCCCTAAAAGTCAACCGCATTCGGTCAAACTTGATTGAGCGACTAAGGGAACCAAGCGAGTGCTCGCTCCTCGTTGGGCCGACCCATAAAGGAGGGCGTGTGAGGGCCAGCTACACTCCATAGCGCTTAAGGCACTGGGCAGGAGCTCTCGTCTCGCTTATACCAAGATGTATTATGAAACACTTCATGATTATATTAAAAAACACTTTTTTATTTTTTCCATGTTTTTTATTTTCTTTTACTTTTTTTATACTTCCAAATATTCAAAATAAGTATTATTACCAAAAACACTTTACATAAAACATTTGAAAAATATTAAATGTGTATTATGAAAATGTTTGTCATGTATACGGAAAAAGTATACAACAAACATACAATATGTGTGAAAAATGTTGATCATGTATATAAAAATGTTAATCAAGCATTTATTTATTTTGTTAAACAATTATTTGAAAAATGTTAGATGTGTATAGAAAAATGTTGACCATGTATTCATTTTTTTCAAACTTATATTAAAAAAGGACTGTGCTAACGACCAGTCGTTAGCGACAGATCCGCACGATCGCTTCTCCCGCTCCCCGCTTCGTTCCCCTCCCTTCTCTCGTTTTTTTTCTGGCGTGGTAAAAAAATGTACGAAGTGGGAGTCAAACCCACTACGTACAGTTCACCATAGCTGTTCACAACCAACTGAACTAGCTTAAATTCTGGCTATAATTAGGTTGGGTAATATTTATACCGGACTGTGGTAAACATATCCCGTGCGATTTTTCTTGTATATAAAAATGTTAATCAAGCATTTATTTATTTTGTTAAACAATTATTTGAAAAATGTTAGATGTGTATAGAAAAATGTTGACCATGTATTCATTTTTTTCAAACTTATATTAAAAAAGGACTGTGCTAACGACCAGTCGTTAGCGACAGATCCGCACGATCGCTTCTCCCGCTCCCCGCTTCGTTCCCCTCCCTTCTCTCGTTTTTTTTCTGGCGTGGTAAAAAAATGTACGAAGTGGGAGTCAAACCCACTACGTACAGTTCACCATAGCTGTTCACAACCAACTGAACTAGCTTAAATTCTGGCTATAATTAGGTTGGGTAATATTTATACCGGACTGTGGTAAACATATCCCGTGCGATTTTTCTGGCGCACATCCTTCTTTCTCGATCCCATCCCATCGCTTCTCCCGCTTCATTTTATTTCCTAGCGTGGTAGAAAAACATGGTAAAAAGTGCTATAAGGTGGGAGTTAAACTCACTACCTCTTGATTCAAGATGGCTTGTCATATCCATCTGGTCTAGTTTCAAGTTGTGATTACATAGAATGCCAATAAATATTTGTACTTCTACATACGCCAGAAAAACAAGCTGTTTTTTTTCTTTTTTATTTGCCAAATTTCCTTTCCTTTTATACATGGTAATCCATGCATCACAGACCTGATAACTCGCGCGCCGCTGTAACCTTTTGACCCTAGGTAAAGTGTTGTAATAATACACCTCGATAACTTATCTGTAAAAGAGCATGGTAATTATACGCCACGAACCTGATAACTCACTCACAAATCTCTGTGGTAACTGTGAAGAAAAAGTGTTGTTGTAACACACCCCGATAACTTATCTGGAAAAAGAGCATGATAATTTATTACGTCATGAATCTGATAACTCACGCACAACACACTATGGTAAATTTTCTGACCACATGATTTTTTGTTGTTGTAACAAACCCCAATAATTTCTTTATAAAGAGCATGGTAATATATAAGCCGCAAACCTGTTAACTCACTCACAAACACTGCTTAACTTTTTGCCTGAAGAAAAAAAGTTGTAACATACCCCGGTAACTTTTTTGTAAAGAGCATGATAATGTATACGCACGAACCTGATAACTCACGAACAAACACCATGATAACTCACGCACAACAAATATTTTCGCCCAAGTAAAAAGTTACTATGGTGTTTTGTACATAAGTTATCAGATGTGTGGGCACACAAAAGTTACCGGAGTTACATTTTAAACAACCTTTTTTTCTCAGATTAAAGTTACCAGGGTATTTGTACCTAAGTTATCAGGTTTGTTGTCGTATATTATCATGCTATTTATACAGAAGTTATCGCGGATGTGTCTTCAACATTTTCTTTCCCGGATAAAAATTACCGTGGTGTTTGGACCTAAGTTATCAGGTAAGCGGTGCATATATTACCATATTATTTTACACATAAGTAATTGAAGATATGATTTTAAGAAAGAAAAATCCCAGGTCAAAGTTATCACATTGTCTGTGCCCCTAAGTTATCTGGTCTATGGTGCGCATATTTCCATGCTATTTATATTGAAGTCATCAAGTTGTGTATTTAACCACTATTTTCTGCCGGGTCAAAAATACCGTGAGTCTTACGTACCACTGAAGATGCCGGAGTATATTTAAGCAACTTTTTTCTAGGTCAAAGTTAACATAATATTTGTTCATCAAGTTATGAGATCTATATCTCGCCAAAAACAAGTCGTTTACGTGGGCCACACCACTAGCACGCTATAAGGATGTTTGTACAAAAGTTATCACGATTTTTGTATATAAGTGATTAAGTTTGTTATGCGTGAGTTACCATGCTACTTACACATAAATTATCGTCAAACAACACTCCCCGACTGGACCAAAATTATCATGTATATGGTACTTATATTATCATGCTATTTTTCACACGAGTTATCGGGGTGTGTTTCAAAAATGGTTTTTCACCTGATCGAAGTTTCTACAACATTTGTACGTAAGTTATCAAGGTTGCGGTGAATAACTTATCATGTTAAGACCACGAACTCAGCTCATATCTATGTACAAAGAGTACAAGAGTCTAGTCTTATATGTTAAATCGTGAGCTCAACTCACATCTCTAATTTATTTTTGATAAAAATGTATGTTTTGTATATTTTTCTGGTAAAAGTTTGTAAAAAAACCGAAAACGACAGCAGAATAACACTCGACCAGATATGTGAGTAGAAAAGTCTACCTCAGCATAAAGGTATAAAAAGTACGTAACAAGAATCAAATCACAACATAGAGTTTGTTGGTAGATTCCTAATATTGCTGGATCTATCAGATCCCAGGTTCGACTCCCCAGCCCTCCTATTTTTTACCGAAATTAAAAAAAGGACAGCCCAAAAAATGTTAATCAAGCAATTGACAGTGTTAAAATGTGTATAGAAAGAAATGTTGACAAGGTATTAAAAAATGTTAATCTTGCATTTGCAAAATGTAATAAAGTATTAAGAAAATGTTTAAAATTAGTATGTAAAAAATATTGACCATATATTAAAAAATATAACCAAACATTTAAACAATGTTAAATGTGTATACAAAAAATGTTTTTCACTTTATAAAAAAAATACGATGTGTGTGAAAAAAGTTGATATGCATTTAGAAAATTTAACCAAGCATTTGAAAATATGTTAAACAAATATTTGAAAATGTTAATCAAGCATTTGAAAAATGTTAAATGTGTATACATTTTTTACCATGTATTAAAAATGTTAATGTTTTATTTGAAAAATGTTAATCAAGCATTTGCAAATGTGTATTGAAAAAATGTTGACCATGTATTCAGAAAATGTTAGTCTTGTATTTGAAAAATCTTAATCAAGCATTTGAAAAGTGTTAAAAATTTGTATTGGAAAAATGTTGACCATGTGCAGAAAAATGTTAAACGCCTGTTAAAAAATGTTCTTGAAATATACGAAATATCTAGAATGTAAAAAATGAAGAATGAAAAAAAAGTAGTGAAAACCAAAAGGGAAAGAAAGAAAGCAAAGAAAAAAGGAAACAAAGAAGAAAACCGAAGAAACAAATGCAAAAATGGAAAATAGTAAAAATCCGAAAAAGAAACAAAGAAGACAAAAAACAAATGCATTTATAAAATTGTTCTCATTTTTAAAAAATTGTTTGGCATATTTTTGTTCAAAATTTTCAGAACTTTTCAAATAATCACTGGGATTTCAAAATATGTCGCAGTTTTAAAAAAAAGAATAGATAAATCCCGAACGTTCGGAATTTAAGCATGTCATCCCGAACGTTTTTTGATGGGAACTTTAGTTGCTGCGAGGTGGCAACTTTAGTTATTAACACATGGCAACTTCGTTCCAGTTCAATTTTTTGTCAGAAAATTGCGATGTTTGTCAACATCGCCTGAACTAAAGTTGTCATGAAAAGAGTTCGGATTAACATGCTTAAATTCCGAACGTTCGGAACTTATTGAGGTCCTTAAAAAATGTTCTTGTTTTCAATTTTTTGTTCACGTCTTCAAAAATATTCACGTTTCAATTTTTTTTGGTATTTTCAAAAAAAATCTCCTTTTTAAAATTTGTTCCAAAATTTTAAAATATGTTCATGATTTTAAAAGCGTTCCCATTTGAATTTTATTCACAAATTCAAAAAAATTTCATGTTTATGAAAAAAGTTTGGAAATTCCAAAATGTATTCGCCATTCCAGAAAATTGTTCGTAAGTTTAGAAAATAACTCATATTTTGGAATATTGTTCGGGGTTCTTTTGAAATAGTGTTAGCTTCCGACACAACAGCCGAGCAAGCGCAAAGTTTGGGCTTGGCCCATCTAATGAGAGCATTGGCTACCGCTATTAGTTTTGGACAGTGATATGTTCCAAACGTTTATATCTATAGGATAGATCTGAATGATCAAACCCGCAGTACTTCGCGAGGCCTAGTGCGCAAACGACCAAACCGAGCGATCCATTGAGTGGTTAATTCTGTCCTATTTTCCTTTTTTTGAGACAAAAATGAACACAATAGCATTACTTCTCTCCTAATTGTTGCATGCATGCATGTAGGACAAACATGCTGATGTCAATAAAAATTCCATCGAATTCAAAAATTCAAAATGTTTTGTAGCTCTAACCATCACTTTGATTGAAAAACCATTTTCACATAAAAGATTCGTCGCGGCGAGATCTTCAGAACTAGATCCCATGTTGCTATGTTTCAATAACTCTTTTTTCGGGTCAAAAGTTACCAGTCCCAGGCTGAGTAAGTTATCACGTCTGTGTAACTAAGTTAACATCTTGTTTATACATAAATTACCGGGGCATAGAAATGGTCCTCCAACTTTCTCCTGACGTGGAAATGATCTAGAGGACAAAAAAGTTGATGCCATCCTAGTTCCCCTATTTCAAAACTTCAAAATGTTTTGTAGCTCAAATCGTCGGTCCGATTGAAAAATTGTTTTCACGTAAAAAATCCGTCATGACGAGTCGAAACTAGAACCCATGTTGATATGTTCTGACAAATTTTTTCGGATCAAAAGTTACCACGGCTGGGCAACGTAATTTATCACACATGTGCTACATATGTTACCATGTTGTTTACACAAATATTACCGGAAATAAAACCGGTTTCTCTAACCTTCTTATTATGCCCGGTCCAAGTTACCACGTTGTTTCTTGGTGAGTTATCATGTATACAATGCGTATAGTACCAAGCTATTTGCACGAAAGTTATCAGGGGTGTGTTTTTAAACAACCCCTTCGAGTCAAAGTTACCGTGGTGTTTGTGCGTGAGTTATCAGCTCTGTTATGTGTATATTACCATGCTATTTATACAGAATTTACTGGATGTGTTTTGAACTTCTTTTGCACCGGTCATAAGTTACCATGTTGGTTATGCGTAAGTCAGGTTAATGATTAGTATATTACCATGTTATTTACATAGAAGTTACCGGGGCATGTTTCAACTTTCAACAACTTTTTCCCCTGGGTTAACAAGTTATCACGATGTTTGTACCTAAGTTATTAGGTCTACGGTGCATATATATTACCATGTTATTTTCATAGAAGTTACTAGGGGTATGGTTTCAACAACTGTTTTTCTCTCCGGGTCAAAGTTACTGCGCTATTTGTCCATAAGTAACCACATCCACATTGTGTATATTACCATGTTATTTAGGCAGAAGATACTGGTGGTATGGTTTCAACAACTATTTTTTCTCCATGTCAAAGTTTGGTGTTTGTCCGTAAGTTATCATGCCCGATGTGTGTATATTACCATGCTATTTAGGTAGAAGTTGTCGAGGCATGGATCCCACGACTTTTTCACCCTGTTCAAAAAGTAAACACGGTATTCGTATGTGAATTATCAACTCTATGGTGCATACATCAGCGTATTATTTACACAAAAGTTATCAGGGAATATTTTTAACTATGTTGTGCGTATATTACCGTCTTACTTAAACATGAGTTACTGAGGGTGTTTGTCAACAACTTATCTCCGGGTCAAAAAATTATCACACTTTGACCGAGTAAGTTATCAGCTCTGTTGTGCGTATATTACCATGTTATTTGCGTGAAAGTCATCGTGGTATGTCTTCAAAAACTTCTCTCAGGTCAAGAAGTTACCGCGATGTTTGTGCGTGAGTTACCAACCCTGTTGTGTGTGCATTACCGTGCTATTTAACACAGAAGTTACCAAGGTATTTTTCAACAAATTTTTCCCTGGGTGAAAGTTCCCGTGGTGTTTGTACGCAAGTTATCGGGTCGGCGATGTTTGTGCGTGAGTTACCAGCCCTATTGTGTGTGTATTACCGTGCTATTTAATACAGAAGTTATCAGGGTATGTTTTCAACAACTCTTTTCCCTCCGAATCAAAAGTTATCACGGTGTTTGTACGTAAGTTAGCAGCTTCATGTGTGTAAATCATCTTGTTGTTACACAGAAGTTATCGGTTGGTATGTTTTCAACAACCCCCCTCTCTTTTAGGTAGAAAGTTACCGAGGTGGTCATATACAGGTTATCAGTTCCACTGTGCGTAAATTATCAGGGTTTTGTCTTCAACAAATTCCAATCTCCCGCCCCCTCGTCCGCACGTTCTACATAAGACAAACATTGGCCATCAGATACATATCTAACATCGTTTGTACGTGTTACAAAACGACGTGGTTTGAAAATTAGCTTTCTCGATACTAGTAATATTTTTTAGTTTTTCTTGTATTAAAAAGGACAGTGTTCATATAAAATGTACACATAAGCTACTTAGTTGGCCAGAATACTCAGGTTCGAATACTATGCACCATGCACACATGTGAGATCTTTTTTTTTCTGGCCGGAGATTAGAAGGTACAAAAACGAAACTAAACAAAATTTAATCACAAAATCATGATAGCTCAGGTATAGGTAGAGGGTTCGAATCCTAGCTAGGGAAAATGAAACATATGCGTGACTGACAAATTAGTGGTCAAAAAAAAGGAAACGGTCGCCCTCAACTATAAGTATTTCGGTACGGAGGGAGTATAAGAAAGGACGTTGATAACGCCCACATGTGTGGTGGGAGCAACACCCGCCATATAACACATAGATTGCGCCACGTTACCGCATGAATGCAAATGGAAATCTTTTCGGATTTTCAATTTTTAAAATGTTTTATCTCTTAAAATGAAAAATCCGGTTGAAAATCCGTTTTCACCATTAAATCCATCGCGACGAGATCTTCGAAACTAGATCTCATATCAATATGTTTCGACGATATTTTTTGTTAATAGTTGCCATTTCTATTGCACATGAATTGTCATGGTGTTTACATTGAAGTTGCCATGATATGTTTCAGCTATTTTTTATTTTACTTTTGAAAGTAATTTTTGACATATTATAAAATGGGAATTAAGGAACTAGACTTGCCATGAAGCATAAACTAAGATTGTCATGATACATGCATTTAAAATTGCCATGGCTCATACAAAAAATAATTTTCATGGTCAAAGTACTGAAATTGCCATGTTCAAAATACCAAAATTGCCATAATCTATAAACTAAAATTGCCACATAACAACTTTAGTGTAAACACTTTGGCAACTATAGTGTAAACATCATGGCAACTTTTGGCAAAAAAATCGTCAAAACATATCAATATGGTATCTAGTTTTGAAGATCTCGTCGAGATGGATTTAATGATGAAAACAGATTTTTAATTGGATTTTTTAATTAGGAGATAAAACAATTTTAAGCCAAAAACCAAAAAAATTCCCGCTGATGTCATCTGTTTTGACATGGTAAAATGAATGATAATGGAGGCGTTTAGGCCATGTTGCTTCATGCCACACGTGTGAGCGTTATCATTTGGGTAAGGAAATTGCCAAAAAAAGAAAACTACCTGGTCGAAAAAAAGGAAACGGTTGGGAAAAAGGAAACTGAGAAATCGAATAGAAAAAGGAAACATAATTATATGCGCAGGCTAATTAGTATTTCGGTACGGAGGGAGTAAAAGAAAATGGTCGGAAAAAAAGGAAACTGCCTGGTCGAAAAAAGGAAACAGTTGGGAAAAAGAAAACCGAGAAATTAAATAGAAAAAGGAATATAATAATATGCGCAGACTAATTAGTTACCGAAATAAAAGAAAATTGCCGAAAAAAGGAAACTGGAGGCGTGCGTAGCGAGCGCATCCAACGGCGATCACGTAGTTCGGATCTGATGCTAAAATCCTTGTGTAAGGAAGTTACAAATTCCCATTACTTTTTAATACTTGCGATGCATATCTACCACCAGATCTCTTCGGTCGTTGTGGTAGCAGCAAGCGGGCTTGAGCAGGTAGGCGTGCGTTTGAATCCCAGCTACCGCGAACGAACTTTTTTGATTTTTTTACCAATGCATTCGCAGCGCACCGCAATGGGCCGGCCCAGTCGGGCGCACCCTGTGCTATGGGGCATATGTATTTGCCGCAGAATGCGTCACATATGAGCTCCTGTGTGCAGAGCTGTTAAAAAAGGTATTTGCCGCAGAATGCGTCACATATGAGCTCCTGTGTGCAGAGCTGTTAAAAAAGGTACATCTCACGAACTTGCAGAGCACTCTCCAACCGAGCCGGTACCATGTCTAGTCATTCGTCCAAATAGCCAAACCAGTGTTTAAGCATTGTATTCCATAAACCAAATTGTCTTTTTTGCAGGGGACCAAATTATCTTCTTATAGTACTAGACTAGAAGCACATGGGTATCCGTTTCTATTTCTTCCCTTTCCAATATATATAATATTTCTGTAGAGGTACGTGTAAACATCACATAACTCACCTCATAACCTCGAATAATTCAATAAGCAAGTCCAAATTCATCATTCTTCATATGACTTATCACTGAACAACCTTGCTGTTACACCATTTATGATATTTGTTGCATTATTCAATTCAACATGACATCCCATCCTATCTAAATCAGGGTTCATTTGTTGATTGTCGTGGAGGCCAGTTTGTGCAGTATGTACACTTGCACCCCTCGGTAACACACTCGCCTTCTGTGCCGTACCCTATACGTTCGACGCATGCCTTATGACAAGTTTGCTTATCACATGGCTTTGGCGATGGCTGAATAATGTTTGACATACAGGAGATGGGATCAATGCCAATGCCCGCCGACGCCTCCATTATCACATCTACAAAATCCCAACATGAGGAAGAGACGATCACAACATGATCATTATTTATTGGGCGAGGTTTCCAAGAAACATATTACATGAATAAATGAGTACCTGATGATAGCACGAGGAAGGCGATGGGCAGGAGCAACATTTGGGTACACCTCATCTTAGCTAGTTGTTGAGTTGAAGGAAAGACTTGCTGATAGTTGCCTGATCTGTGAGCTCTGAAGGAGAACCAACATAATGGACAAGCCTTTTTATATTGGACTAGTTAAATGCCCGTGCGTTGCTACGGGCGATAGATGATTCAAATACAATGTCCATGTTACATAATTATTATGTTATAAGCAATGTCATGAGCAAACAGTGAATAATTATCTTATATATTAATTTTGTCGACCACCCAGTGATTGAAGCACAAACTTCACTTAACAAACGTATTATCGTATGACAATCAAGTTAAGCAATTTCTATGACCAATTATTGCACAATTATTTGAAATCGCAGTTGGTTCAGTTTCTCTCAGTAACACACAATACCAAGCTTTGTGTTAAACATGAATGACTCCCCATGACGGAGGTGACCTGCACAAAATAAACCTCTCATAATTAAAAATTTGGAAATATCTAGTTTAATTCAAAAATATATGTACACATAATTACTGAAAGTATAAGTGACAGATGTCTCACCTATGATGTAAGTACCTCCCTATAGACGATGTTCCTCGTGTAATTACCAACAGGACAGTTGGAGCTCTTGTTCTTGCGGTAATCTGAGCTATTCCTGCTGCTATCGTCTGAGATCTTTTTCTTATTGTTGGAGCTTTTGCTTTTGCTGTAATTTGAGCTATTCCTTCTACTATCGTCTGAGACATTTTTCTCATTGTCTGTAGCCGGGGCGGTAAGGATCTTGATGTTCTTTCTAGCAGTGGATCTAGATAGCGCGACATACAACTGCCCATGAGAGAACACTGGCTCGGGCAAGTATATACCCGCGTTCGGGATAGTCTGCCCCTGTGCCTTGTTGACCGTCATGGCAAAGCTGAGCCTAATAGGAAACTGGTTCCTCTTGAACTGGAAAGGGAACATCTCGTCATCACTGGGACAAAGGGGGATCCTTGGCAAGAAGATCCTCTTTCCAGCATGTTGCCCTAGCACAATTTCTGCATCGATGACATTCCTCTGGAATCCTCGAACCACCAGCCTCGTGCCATTGCAAAGTCCATTCGCGGGGTCAATATTTCTGAGCAATATAATAGGGCAGTTTATCTTGAGCTTCAACACATGTGGAGGCAACCCATTAGGGGTCAAAGTGTTAAGGAACTCAGATGGATAATAGTTATGAGGGTCATTGACTGCTGAATCAAAGCTATGATACACCATCTCATCTCCGTGGAATTGGTTGATCATCTTTATATTTATCCTATCCACACAATCATTTCGCGTCGATAAGATTGCTCTGGAGGTGATGTAGTTTGGATCAGACATATTAGCACCGAGACTAGGAAAAACATTATCTATCAGTGTATCAAGATCAGTGCCCTTCCCAGTACAGGGCACACATATCTCGTCCGGAAGGCGGACACAACCATCATTATTGGTCTCCTTGCCATCACCAATGCGCAACAAGTATTCAGCAAACCACGGGTCGCTATGTGCCCTCATATTGCGTACCAACTTTAGGTGGCGCATGCAATCCCAAAGGTAAGACCTACGCAGTGAAGAATCAATTATCTGAGCCCTTGACCCCTTACGGACAACAGGGAGGACTTGCCTGAAATCTCCACCGAATACAACTGTCTTTCCACCGAATGGTCGGTCTGGTCGGCTCATTATATCGCGCATACTATTGTCTAGCGCCTCCACTGCCTGCCTCTTTGTCATCGAAGCCTCATCCCATATAATGAGGGAAGCTGACTGTAAGAGCTTGGCAGTTCCACTCTGTTTAGTGAAGCTACAAAACCCACCATCGTCAATGCTTAGCGGTATCTTGAACCGTGAATGAGCTGTTCTCCCTCTGGGCATTATGGTAGCTGCAACGCCGGACGTAGCTGTTGCTATTGCAATCTTTTTCTGTCCATGGACTTTTGCAAGAAGTGCCCTATATAGATAAGTCTTCCCGGTGCCTCCATGCCCATCCACAAAGAATACGCCACCCTCATCACTGTCAACAACATACATAATTTCATCGTAGGCTTTCCTCTGATCTGAATTAAGTGAGTCTGATAGATTTGTGTCCTCAACATTGAGCTCAATGGTGGATTCCTCGAAGATCTCCCTTGGCATGCCGGAAGCAGTGTCATATTCTTCATTGATACCAGGAAGAGGGAATGACTCTATGTCCTTTCCCATTGATTGTAGCATATTCCTGATATCTATCAGAACCATTTGCTCAACCGCAACTTTGGATGGATTGTTGCGGCCATAGTCTTCTGACATTGCCTCCAGGTGCTTCTCCCAGAGTCCACGCACATTACTTGGCTCACAGAATACCAATATTGTTGCAAAGAGCCTTCGTAGAGATGATGGCATCTCGTATAACGTAGATTCAGTAAGGGACTCATCAAGTGTGTTGTCTCCTTTGATCAATCCCCTTCTCTCTGCAGCTTCACGAAATGTTGGTAGGATCTCACCATTAACTGTCCTTAGGTCCTCATAGGATGTGGCGCCAGTGACATGGTTTAAGAGGACCCATAGGTAATAGCGTTCACCCTCCGCGGGATGAGCTGCCACAATTCTTCCAACTTGTCCACCTGTATCTCGTTCCCTTCTTCTCCAGTATTTATTTTTCTTACTTTTCTGCCAGGTATACCACTCAGGGAAGTCCCTATACAAGATAGACCGAGCCTCCTCATGTAACCTATTTGCCTCAAAGTACTCTGTAAGCATTGACTTCTCAGCACCTTCCTGGTTAACCACTCGTTCGATATCTTGGCCCTTTCTGAATGACACCATGTGCATGTTGGGCAGATGGAGTTGCAACTGCATCACAGGTGGTGAGTTCTTGCTCAATTCAAAGCCATATATCCTCCATAATGCTTCCGGAGGAGTCACCCACCTAGCGTCCCTATACTGTTTGATCTCATCTATACCTCCATTTTTGTTAGCCTTGTCAGACTCACTCAGAGAAATAGATGCTCGATCATGACCCTTGTATATGTACTTGAACAGGTATTTAACAGCCTTTATGCTTCCACATGCCTCAACATTGATGTGACAATTGAAGTAACGCAGGAGGTGCGGGTTGTATGGGACGACCCACCTATTATCCAGCCATTCCTTTCGGACCATTGCTTTAGAACCGTCATCACGTCGTCTGTATAACGGGTAGGAATCCTTGCCCTGCAACGTAGCCACATTGAAAGGTCGAGGATAGTGATTCTTGCAAGCAGGACGACCTTTTGTGCATGGGCAATGACGATTCAAAGCACCACAAGGTCCATGCATCATATGCTTCACGACCATCTTGTACAATTATGGGTACTTCTTCTTGTTTGGGAGCTCGGCTGAGATAAGACGGTCATATTGCTCGGGGCATGTGAGCTTGTACCGCCCCTCCATGATGAGAAGGAAGTGTGCATGAGGCAGACCCCTCTTCTGGAATTCCACCACATAAACATAAGCCCTCACCTTGCCCAGGATGTCCTTCTGAAGCAACTTATTCTTGAGTTCCTCCAACTTTGCCCTAAAAACACGAACAACGAGATCGGGACGATCCTGAGGTGTCTGACCGGGGTAGAGTTCCTGCCTAATCTCATCCCAGTTTGGGTTGCATGTCATTGTGAGGAAGACGTCCGGCTTGCCATACTTTCGAACTAAGGCCATGGCATCCATGTAGCGACGCCTCTTGTCCCGTGGACCACCGATAAAAGATGTAGATAACACTTTTCCAATAGCATCTGCCCTACCCTCACCAACATGTAAGCTGTCCACCAAGCCCTGGTATAGGTCCGCCCTTATCGTATCTTGATGGCCCCATATATAGTCCAACTGGGAGTTCTCTATCTTGATGTATGTGTCTACCGCAAACTGTTGGAAAAGACGCTTACCATAGAGGATTGGGTTGAATATCCCGGGACGCATTTGAAATTTGTAGCAGTAGTAGTCCCGCACAGACACACATAGTCTCCCTCTGGAACCTGCATAGAAAATTGAAAAAATATGGTGTTGTAAACTGGAGAGTATAGTGCGAACTATGAACTGCGCATGTAATAACTAAGCGCAACACTAACCTGCATTATCATCCTCGTCCTCATCATATTTATCACCAGGATTAGAGGACTCATCACTATGACCACGAGCTAGACGGGCTGCACGAGCTGCCATCACAGTTTCATAGGACACACCTTCCTTCGGGATATCAGTATGCCACCCAAGTTCGCCTCTAGGGAAGAATAGAGGGTACGACAACGCATCATAGCATCCATGATAGGACTTGATTCCATATATATCTCTATTCTTCCCATGCAGGATGACACTATTACCGAACTGTCTTCGACGTTCACTGCCCTCCACCCACACAGCTGCTACTTCTGAAGTGGTCGGCGCATTATATCTTCTCTGATCCATCCTTTGGTCAAGGTTAAGTGTTATGTGATAGTCATCCACATCATCAACATGCCCCATACTACGGAGGTGTTCAGAGTATGGGTTGCCACGAAGTATGTCGACCAGTTGTGTGATTACTTCTTTGTCTTTCTGGCACTGCTCTTTGCGACAACTGCGATACCTATGCTCTAAACTGGGATCATCATCATAGAAGTAGAGCTCCAGATGACTACGATCCAAACCATCTTGTTTGCCAAATGACCGTATGTTGTGGTACATTTGGCCATGGGCACGGAATGTGTAGATAGGATGCTTTAATGTGTTAGTGGTATCACTATCAAGGTGACAATATAGTGAGGTGAATGAGAAATGGCTATTGAAAAACCTGATGTTGTCACGAAAATGCCTAGCAGCAGGGTCGTCACTCGTCCATAGCTTCATGAGCTCAGGAGGCGTATCCAGGTTGGCTAGTTTGATCTTCCCCTTACGGCAGCAAAACCCCATGGTCTCACGCTCAAACTTCTTTGCATAGCAGTGCTTGCAGTCTTCCACTGGCTTCAGCTTGTGTGTGTCTGTTGGGATTTTGCTATACACCATGTCATAGGGATCTGGAATGCTTGCAACTGAGGCAGACTCGTTGTCAGACTCGTCCATTGCAACATCGTCATCGGTGTCATCCTCTGAAATGATAGTGAACCTATGAGTACTAAAATCATGCACATGATGTGCACGCTACAACGTGGAACATGTCTAAAGTACCAATCCTAGCGAACATGTAGCCTTCCTCGTCTTCTGAGTCTTCCTCCAAGATGACGCCCTCTTCACCACCTATTTGTATAGTTATATATGAGCCCCATGCCTCAAATAGGTTGTGCAATGTTTTTTGTTCTAAAATTCTAAAAAAACTTACCATAATCATTGCCTTGTGAGTGTGTTGGGTGTTTTTGGGCAGTCTCGCGCATTGGAGATGTGTTTTCTATTAATATACAACATAAAGTTATGGTCATTACAACTATCAATGAATTCCATTAGAGAATTATAATAACAAAGGAAGAACATTACCATTATTAACAATGATCAATTGGGTTTGGTGTTCTGAACCATTTACGCCTTCCAAATTCATCGACGAGGTTTCATCCATCGATGCAGTCTCATTCTTCTTAGTACTTTCATAGAATGCTTCGTTTCAACGACACATCAATGCGTGTCGTTCTCCATGTGTTATATGTTTTCTCCGTGATATTTCACTCACATCCATATCATGGGTCTCCCCATCTGACATCTGCTCCGAAGCAGACTGAATATAAACAGGGGTTCCGCTGACTTCAGGAATAGACCAATCACATGTGGGTATGGAGCCATCACGAACAATCTTAGGGATATACAATGGGTTCTCCATGGCTATGGAATCCTTGCTCAGAGTATTGCGCGCTGACGCACGCAATGCCATCTTTGTGTGCTTTTGATTGGGAGTCATATTGGCATAACGTGCCCTATCCTTCGCACGTATTGATTCAAGTTTCTCTAATGAAATCACATGACAACGCTAAAGTAAGAGTTATGGTTGACATGGAAATATGATGATCAATCTGTGTTAAATGATATTACTGACACATTCTCTAATGAAATCACATGATAACCTAAAGTAAGAGTTGTGGTTGACATGGAATTATGATGATTAATCTGTGTTAAATGATATTACTGACATATTTGTCCAGTGTTAGGCAACCTTTACCTGACGATGATTTCCTTGCTTCACGCTGTCTTTTTAGAAGTTCACCTTTTTTCTTGCTATCCATCAATGCATATCGTTCCCTATCCCGTAGCCTCTTCCGCTCTTTGGAATCTATGGGTTGTGGTTGAATCATCGATGATGTGGGCCCATCATTACTGCAATTGTTGATGGCAATAATATCTAGAAATGAAAAAAAAAGCACATATTTAGTACAATACAGAATGAATTATTAACAACGTTGCTTCCATTTTAACCACTAATTAGTGGCCTTCATACCAGTCATGAGGTTTTCTTGCCCCTGGGATGGCAAATCAATTGATGCTCTTTGGTATGTGTCATTTCTATTTAACCACTCACTATCTTCATTAGGCACCACATTTTCCTTGTTCAATGCAATGTCCCCTTGTTAAACAAATTATCAGATGTATTAGCTAAAGTAGAGAACCAGCAAATGATATAACAGCGAATAATAAGCCGACACTCGATGGTGAAGCACACCTTGACCAATTGTCGTTATCTGCACTTGGGAGAGCACAGATGGACTTTGCCCCACTTTCGCCTCTTCAGAACCAACTAATGGTCGAGCTCTTTTTTGTTGATAGGCTTCACGGCGCTTCCGTAGTAATTCATCTTTTTCTGTTTATCCATTTGCGCATATCGCTCCCTAGCACGTTGCCTCTTGCGTTCTTTCATATCTGTAGGTTGCCCTCCATTACTAATGTCGACAACACCTAAAAAGCACACAATTTAGCTAGTTGATGTGCATCAGATGGTACATTTACACGTAATCCAATCAATATTACTTGCGTTGACGGAGTTGGACAGGTCTTTAAAGGGAGTGCGTTCACTGGAACGTTTAGGAGACTCCATCTGCAAAGAAAATAAATAAGGAAATTAATAAAATAGTTCTTGTACGTTTCAGAAAATTCATCACAATATCTTCGCACTAACAGCTATAATATAAACTGCTGTATGGACAAGGTGGATTATTCATAGGATTTTACGCTAACACTCTCTTGTGCAGCTGTGTTCTGCATAGTCCGAGATGCCCCTAACTGTTTAACTCATGTGCAAGTAAATCATCTATGCCGGACATAAAATGGTTCACTGCCTAATTTTGCATAGCCGGGCAAACACATAATTCTGAAGCACATTTTCTGGCAAAAAGAGCATGCAGGAAATTCTGTACATGCGAGAAAACAAACAAACAAATACTTCCAAAGGATGCTACTGTGAATTAGGAACATATAAGCATCTCTCAAGTCTCACCACAAATGGTAGATTTCAGCTCATAATCAAACTTCTGGCTCATGCAATAACAGTTCAAGCGTACAGAGATTTTTTTCAGTAACAAAACACAGGCGAGGAGCTATGGTAAAACTTCAGTACACACAATATCTTCAGTATTAGCATGTGCAACAATATCTTCAGTATTAGCACAAAACTTATGGCCGTTTGAGGTTCTAGGCTTATATAGAACCAAAACACCAGCAACACTGCCTACAGAATCTACTATTAGGAGTTTGAACTGGCAGCTTTCATTGTACTACGTCCGCGCATCCATTCATACATTTAGCCAGCTTGTTAAATGGGACGGATAGAGTATATGGATCGTGAGACCAATAAGTCCAACAAGTGGTGCAGGTTTATCAATGAAATTGCAAGCCACTGCATTTGGCAAATTATTGTATCTTTTTTATTCACGTAGATCAGTAGTAAGTTGCACAAGTTCATGGATCCCTTAACCCAGGGGCACTATGCACTCAACATGAAAACACTTGTTGGTAGCAGATTACCAAAATTAACAAAAGGTTGATCGATGAATTTCTAAAGATTTATTCGTGATGCGAGATCCGAGAATATAAAACTGCAAGAAATAAGAATAACATGATGCAATTAGGCACACGTGATCTATGGAGATATACGTGGGCGTATGTGCTCGAGCCCAAGCACAGGTTGGACATGAGGAGCCGACGGCAGTGGGCAGCGCGTGCTAGATAGGGAGAGGCGGCTGGACGTGCTGGTCGGGGCGATGTACAAGCAGGGGAGGCGCGACTATGGAGAAGCTCGCCGACATGGCCGTGGGAGACAGTTGGGCGACACACATACCTGGTGCAGGCGGAGCTTATCCGTCGTGCCGTTCCCGTGGCAAGGTGTAGGCCTGCCGGGCGTGGCGTTGTCGTAGTCAATGAGGCGAGGTGCAGCCGCCTGCGACGGACGGGAGGACGTGGCGATGCCGAGCGCCGCGTTGTTGTAGGTGAAGAGGCGCGATGCAGTCGCCCCCGGCGGACGGCAGGGCGTCGGTGCGGTGTTGTTGTAGGTGGGCAGTGCGGTGCGGTCGCAGACGACGGACGGTGAGACGAGGGCGAGCACGGGGCAGCATGCACGGAGGCGGCGGTTTCCTTGTACCAATCGTGGAAAGAACACATATTAAGGAGGGGATTAGGGAGGCAAGTTAATGTTAATAAAGGCTCTTTTAATTATGTGTACTAAGAAAAAAACCTCGAGGGAGGGAGTCATTACGTGGGGAGGGGATGTGGAGGTTAGACGAAGGGAGCGAGCGAAATGGGAGCGTTGCTCGTTTTTTAAGTAGTAGAGATTTGCCGCATTAAAGTACTATTTATCAAATTAATGCCCTATATAGATAATCATGTAGCATGCAGATATACATTCTCATCAATGCACACAATTTATTGTTCACACTAGTAATTAATGTAGAGGTACGTCATGGACACCAAAAAAATACCATAAGAAACATAAACGTTTGGCGTAAATTTCTGGAGATAGTGGTTGTGTTACTCTTTTTTATTAGAAGGATGCTTGTTTGATAGCTCTAATGTCCAGTGTCAGTTTCTATTTCTTTGCATATTTTTTTGTTTTATAAAAAAATCATACCAAATGAAGTCCAAAATGTGATAAAAATTTATGGTGATATTTTTGAAAGATAAGAGACCAAAAGATCCACGCGAACGCCACAAGCTTGCATGGTGCACCCCAGGGTGTCAGGAGTGTTGTCTAAGCTTGTGGGGCCCTCGTAACTCCCCATGGCGTGATTCCAACGCTAAAAATTCTATAAATTGAGAAACCCCCGCAAGTTAATCTAGATGAGTTTTTATGCCGCCGCAAGCCTCTGTTCTGAAGCGATCTCATCCGAAGCCCTGTTCCGGCACCCTGACGAAGGGGAGAAGTCATCACCGGAGTCCATCTTCATCATCTCCGGTGCCTCCATGACAAGGAGGGAGTAGTTCACCCTCGGGGCCGAGGGTTGTTGGAAATATGCCCTAGAGGCAATAATAAAAGCATTATTATTATATTTCCTTGTTCATGATAATTGTCTTCATTCATGCTATAATTGTGTTATCCGGAAATCGTAATACATGTGTGAATAATAGACACCAACATGTCCCTAGTAAGCCTCTAGTTGACTAGCTCGTTGATCAACAGATAGTCATGGTTTCCTGACTATGGACATTGGATGTCATTGATAACGAGATCACATCATTAGGAGAATGATGTGATGGACAAGACCCAATCCTAAACATAGCATAAGATCGTATAGTTTGTTTGCTAGAGTTTTCCAATGTCAAGTATCTTTTCCTTAGACCATGAGATCATGTAACTCCCGGATACCGTAGGAGTGCTTTGGGTGTGCCAAACGTCACAACGTAACTGGGTGACTATAAAGGTATACTACGTGTATCTCCGAAAGTGTCTGTTGGGTTGACACGGATCAAGACTGGGATTTGTCACTCCGTATGACGGAGAGGTATCATTGGGCCCACTCGATAATGCATCATCATAATGAGTTCAAAGTGACCAAGTGTCTGGTCACGGGATCATGCATTACGGTACGAGTAAAGTGACTTGCCGGTAACGAGATTGAACGATGTATTGGGATACCGACGATCGGATCTCGGGCAAGTAACATACCAATTGACGAAGGGAATTGTATGCGGGGTTGCTTGAATCCTCGACATCGTGGTTCATCCGATGAGATCATCGAGGAGCATGTGGGAGCCAACATGGGTATCCAGATCCCGCTGTTGGTTATTGGCCGGAGAGTCGTCTCGGTCATGTCTACATGTCTCCCGAACCCGTAGGGTCTACACACTTAAGGTTCGGTGACGCTAGGGTTGTAGGGATATGTATATGCAGTAATGCGAATGTTGTTCGGAGTCCCGCATGAGATCCCGGACGTCACGAGGAGTTCCGAAATGGTCCGGAGGTAAAGAATTATATATAGGAAGTGCTATTTCGGGCATCGGGACAAGTTTCGGGGTCACCGGTATTGTACCGGGACCACCGGAAGGGTCCCGGGGGCCCACCGGGTGGGGCCACCTGCCCCGGGGGGCCACATGGGCTGTAGGGGGTGCGCCTTGGCCTATATGGGCCAAGGGCACCAGCCCCAAGAGGCCCATGCGCCTAGGGTTCAAGGAAGGGAAGAGTCCCAAAGGGGGAAGGCACCTCCTAGGTGCCTTGGGGAGGAGGGATTCCTCCCTTGGCCGCACCCCCCCTAGGAGATTGGATCTCCTAGGGCCGGCGCCCCCCCCTTTGGACTCCCTATATATAGTGGGGAAAGGAGGGCCTCTCACACCACGCCTTTGGTGCCTCCCTCTCCCTCTCCAACACATCCTCCTCCTCCATAGTGCTTAGCGAAGCCCTGCCGGAGTACTGCAGCTCCATCACCACCACGCCGTCGTGCTGCTGCTGGAGCCATCTCCCTCAACCTCTCCTCCCCCCTTGCTGGATCAAGAAGAAGGAGACGTTACGCTGACCGTACATGTGTTGAACGCGGAGGTGCCGTCCGTTCGGCGCTAGGATCTCCGGTGATTTGGATCACGTCGAGTACGACTTCCTCATCCCCGTTCTTTGAACGCTTCCGCGCGTGATCTACAAAGGTATGTAGATGCAATCCAATCACTCGTTGCTAGATGAACTCATAGATGGATCTTGGTGAAACCGTAGGAAAATTTTTATTTTCTGCAACGTTCCCCATCAGTGGTATCAGAGCTAGGTCTATGCGTAGTTCTCTTGCATGAGTAGAACACAATTTGTTGTGGGCGTTGATGTTGTCAACTTTCTTGCCGCTACTAGTCTTATCTTGCTTCAATGGTATTGTGGGATGAAGCGGCCCAGACCAACCTTACACGTACGCTTACGTGAGACCGGTTCCACCGACTGACATGCACTAGTTGCATAAGGTGGCTGGCGGGTGTCTGTTTCTCCCACTTTAGTTGGAGCGGATTCGATGAAAAGGGTCCTTATGAAGGGTAAATAGAAGTTGACAGATCACGTTGTGGCTTTAACGTACGTAAGAAAACGTTCTTGCTAGAACCCTATTGCAGCCACGTAAAACATGCAACAACAATTAGAGGACGTCTAACTTGTTTTTGCAGCAAGTGTTCTGTGATGTGATATGGCCAAAGTTGTGATGAATGATGAATGATATATATGTGATGTATGAGATGTTCATGCTATTGTAATAGGAATCACGACTTGCATGTCGATGAGTATGACAACCGGCAGGAGCCATAGGAGTTGTCTTTATTTTTTGTATGACCTGCGTGTCATTGAGAAACGCCATGTAAATTACTTTACTTTATTGCTAAACCTGTTAGCCATAGTAGTAACTTCATGGAGACACGATGATGGAGATCATGATGATGGAGATCATGGTGTCATGCCGGTGACAAGATGATCATGGAGCCCCAAGATGGAGATCAAAGGAGCTATGTGATATTGGCCATATCATGTCACTATTATTATTTGATTGCATGTGATGTTTATCATGTTTTTGCATCTTGTTTGCTTAGAACGACGGTAGTAAATAAGATGATCCCTCATAATAATTTTAAGAAAGTGTTCCCCCTAACTGTGCACCGTTGCGACAGTTTGTTGTTTCGAAGCACCACGTGATGATCGGGTGTGATAGATTCCAACGTTCACATACAACGGGTGTAAGACAGATTTACACATGCAAACACTTAGGTTGACTTGATGAGCCTAGCATGTACAGACATGGCCTCGGAACACAGAAGACCGAAAGGTCGAGCATGAGTCGTATAGAAGATACGATCAACATGAGGATGTTCACCGATGTTGACTAGTCCGTCTCACGTGATGATCGGACACGGCCTAGTTAACTCGGATCATGTTATACTTAGATTACAGGAGGGATGTCTATCTAAGTGGGAGTTCATTGAATAATTTGATTAGATGAACTTAATTATCATGAACTTAGTCTAAAATTTTTACAATATGTCTTGTAGATCAAATGGCCAACGTAGTCCTCAACTTCAACGCGTTCCTAGAGAAAACCAAGCTGAAAGACGATGGCAGCAACTACACGGACTGGGTCCGGAACCTGAGGATCATCCTCATAGCTGCCAAGAAAGATTATGTCCTACAAGCACCACTGGATGACGCACCTGTTCTCCCTGCAGAACAAGATGTTATGAACGCTTGGCAGGCACGTACCGATGACTACTCCCTCGTTCAGTGCGGCATGCTTTACAGCTTAGAGCCGGGGCTCCAAAAGCGTTTTGAGAGACACGGAGCATATGAGATGTTCGAAGAGCTGAAAATGGTTTTCCAAGCTCATGCCCGGGTCGAGAGATATGAAGTCTCCGACAAGTTCTTCAGCTGTAAGATGGAGGAAAACAGTTCTGTCAGTGAGCACATACTCACTATGTCTGGGTTGCATAACCGCTTGACTCAGCTGGGAGTTAATCTCCTGGATGACGCGGTCATTGACAGAATCCTTCAGTCGCTTCCACCGAGCTACAAGAGCTTTGTGATGAACTTCAATATGTAGGGGATGGAAAAGACCATTCCTGAAGTATTTGCAATGCTGAAATCAGCAGAGGTAGAAGTCAAAAAGGAACATCAAGTGTTGATGGTGAATAAAACCACTAAGTTCAAGAAGGGCAAGGGTAAGAAAGCCTTCAAGAAGGACGGCAAGGGAGTTGCCGCGCCCGGCAAGCAAGCTACCGGGAAGAAGCCAAAGAATGGACCCAAGCCCGAGACTGAGTGCTTTTATTGCAAGGAAAGTGGTCACTGGAAGCGGAACTGCCCCAAATACTTAGCGGACAAGAAGGCCGGCAAAACGAAAGGTATATGTGCTTACCAGTACTCGTAGTAGCTCCTGGGTATTTGATACCGGTGCAGTTGCTCACATTTGTAACTCAAAGCAGGAGCTGTGGAATAAGCGGAGACTGGCGAAGGACGAGGTGACGATGCGCGTTGGGAATGGTTCCAAGGTCGATGTGATCGCCGTCGGCACGCTACCTCTACATTTACCTACGGGATTAGTTTTGAACCTTAATAATTGTTATTTAGTGCCAAGTTTGAGCATGAACATTGTATCAGGATCTCGTTTAATACGAGATGGCTACTCATTTAAATCCGAGAATAATGGTTGTTCTATTTATATGAGAGATATGTTTTATGGTCATGCTCCGATGGTGAATGGTTTATTCTTAATGAATCTCGAGCATAATGCTACACATATTCATAGTGTGAATACCAAAAGATGTAAGATTGATAATGATAGTCCCACATACTTGTGGCACTGCCGCCTTGGTCACATAGGTGTCAAACGCATGAAGAAGCTCCATGCAGATGGACTTTTAGAGTCCCTTGATTATGAATCATTTGACACGTGTGAACCATGCCTCATGGGTAAAATGACCAAGAGTCCGTTCTTAGGAACAATGGAGCGAGCAACCAACTTATTGGAAATCATACATACTGATGTGTGCGGTCCAATGAGTGTTGAGGCTCGCGGTGGCTATCGTTATGTTCTCACCCTCACTGATGACTTGAGTAGATATGGGTATGTCTACTTAATGAAACACAAGTCTGAGACCTTTGAAAAGTTCAAGGAATTTCAGAGTGAGGTTGAGAATCAACGTGACAGGAAAATCAAGTTCCTGCGATCAGATCGTGGAGGAGAATACTTGAGTCATGAGTTTGGCACACACTTAAGAAAATGTGGAATAGTTTCACAGCTCACGCCGCCTGGAACACCTCAGCGTAATGGTGTGTCCGAACGTCGTAATCGCACTCTATTAGATATGGTGCGATCTATGATGTCTCTTGCCGATTTACCGCTATATTTTTGGGGGTATGCTTTAGAGACTGCCGCATTCACTTTAAATAGGGCTCCATCAAAATCCGTTGAGACGACACCGTATGAATTATGGTTTGGGAAGAAACCTAAGCTGCCATTTCTAAAAGTTTGGGGATGCGATGCTTATGTCAAGAAACTTCAACCTGAAAAGCTCGAACCCAAATCGGAAAAATGCGTCTTCATAGGATACCCTAAATAAACTATTGGGTATACCTTCTACCTCAGATCCGAAGGCAAGATCTTTGTTGCCAAGAATGGGTCCTTTCTAGAGAAAGAGTTTCTCTTGAAAGAAGTAAGTGGGAGGAAAGTAGACCTTGATGAAGTATTACCTCTTGAACCGGAAAATGGCGCAACTCAAGAAAATGTTTCTGAGGTGCCTGCACCGACAAGAGAGGAAGTTAATGATGATGATCAAGATACTTCTGATCAAGCTCCTACTGAAATTCGAAGGTCCACAAGGACACGTTCCGCACCAGAGTGGTACGGCAACCCTGTCTTGGAAATCATGTTGTTAGACAACGATGAACCTTCGAACTATGAAGAAGCGATGGCGGGCCCGGATTCCGACAAATGGCTAGAAGCCATGAAATCCGAGATAGGATCCATGTATGAAAACGAAGTATGGACTTTGACTGACTTTCCCGTTGAGCGGCGAGCCATAGAAAATAAATGGATCTTTAAGAAGAAGACAGACGCGGATGGTAATGTGACCATCTATAAAGCTCGGCTTGTCGCTAAGGGTTATCGACAAGTTCAAGGGGTTGACTACGATGAGACTTTCTCACCTGTAGCGAAGCTGAAGTCCGTCCGAATCATGTTAGGAATTGCCGCATTCTATGATTATGAAATATGGCAAATGGACGTCAAAACGGCATTCCTTAATGGTTTCCTTAAGGAAGAATTGTATATGATGCAGCCGGAAGGTTTTGTCGATCCTCAGTATGCTGACAAGGTATGCAAGCTCCAACGCTCAATTTATGGGCTGGTGCAAGCATCTCGGAGTTGGAACATTCGCTTTGATGAGATGATCAAAGCGTTTGGGTTTACGCAGACTTATGGAGAAGCCTGCGTTTACAAGAAAGTGAGTGGGAGCTCTGTAGCATTTCTCATATTATATGTAGATGACATACTTTTGATGGGAAATGATATAGAACTCTTGGACAGCATAAAGGCCTACTTGAATAAGAGTTTTTCAATGAAGGACCTTGGAGAAGCTGCTTATATATTAGGCATCAAGATCTACAGAGATAGATCAAGACGCCTCATAGGTCTTTCACAAAGCACATACCTTGATAAGATATTGAAGAAGTTCAATATGGATCAGTCTAAGAAGGGGTTCTTGCCTGTGTTGCAAGGTGTGAAATTGAGTTCAGCTCAATGTCCGACCACGGCTGAAGATATAGAAGAGATGAGTGTCATCCCCTATGCCTCAGCCATAGGTTCTATTATGTATGCCATGCTATGTACCAGACCTGATGTAAACCTTGCCGTAAGTTTGGTAGGTAGGTACCAAAGTAATCCCGGCAAGGAACACTGGACAGCGGTCAAGAATATCCTGAAGTACCTGAAAAGGACTAAGGAAATGTTTCTCGTTTATGGAGGTGACGAAGAGCTCGTCATAAAAGGTTACGTCGACGCTAGCTTCGACACAGATCTGGATGACTCTAAGTCACAAACCGGATACGTGTATATTTTGAATGGTGGGGCAGTAAGCTGGTGCAGTTGCAAGCAGAGCGTCGTGGCGGGATCTACATGTGAAGCGGAATACATGGCAGCCTCGGAGGCAGCGCATGAAGCAATTTGGGTGAAGGAGTTCATCACCGACCTAGGAGTCATACCCAATGCGTCGGGGCCAATCAAACTCTTCTATGACAACACTGGAGCTATTGCACTTGCCAAGGAGCCCAGGTTTCACAAGAAGACAAGGCACATCAAGCGTCGCTTCAACTCCATTCGTGAAAATGTTCAAGATGGAGACATAGATATTTGTAAAGTACATACGGACCTGAATATAGCAGATCCGTTGACTAAACCTCTCCCTAGAGCAAAACATGATCAACACCAGAATTCCATGGGTGTTCGATTCATCACATGTAACTAGATTATTGACTCTAGTGCAAGTGGAAGACTGTTGAAAATATGCCCTAGAGGCAATAATAAAAGCATTATTATTATATTTCCTTGTTCATGATAATTGTCTTTATTCATGCTATAATTGTGTTATCTGGAAATCGTAATACATGTGTGAATAATAGACACCAACATGTCCCTAGTAAGCCTCTAATTGACTAGCTCGTTGATCAACAGATAGTCATGGTTTCCTGACTATGGACATTGGATATCATTGATAATGAGATCACATCATTAGGAGAATGATGTGATGGACAAGACCCAATCCTAAACATAGCATAAGATCGTATAGTTCGTTTGCTAGAGTTTTCCAATGTCAAGTATCTTTTCCTTAGACCATGAGATCGTGTAACTCCCGGATACCGTAGGAGTGCTTTGGGTGTGCCAAACGTCACAACGTAACAGGGTGACTATAAAGGTATACTAAGGGTATCTCCGAAAGTGTCTGTTGGGTTGACACGGATCAAGACTGGGATTTGTCACTCCGTATGACGGAGAGGTATCACTGGGCCCACTCGATAATGCATCATCATAATGAGCTCAAAGTGACCAAGTGTCTGGTCACCGGATCATGCATTACGGTACGAGTAAAGTGACTTGCCGGTAACGAGATTGAACGATGTATTGGGATACCGACGATCGGATCTCGGGCAAGTAACATACCGATTGACGAAGGGAATTGTATGCGGGGTTGCTTGAATCCTCGACATCGTGGTTCATCCGATGAGATCATCGAGGAGCATGTGGGAGCCAACATGGGTATCCAGATCCCGCTGTTGGTTATTGGCCGGAGAGTCGTCTCGGTCATGTCTACATGTCTCCCGAACCCGTAGGGTCTACACACTTAAGGTTCGGTGACGCTAGGGTTGTAGGGATATGTATATGCAGTAACGCGAATGTTGTTCGGAGTCCCGGATGAGATCCCGGACGTCATGAGGAGTTCCAGAATGGTCCGGAGGTAAAGAATTATATATAGGAAGTGCTATTTCGGGCATCGGGACAAGTTTCGGGGTCACCGGTATTGTACCGGGACCACCGGAAGGGTCCCGGAAGCCCACCGGGTGGGGCCACCTGCCCCGGGGGGCCACATGGGCTGTAGGGGGTGCGCCTTGGCCTATATGGGCCAAGGGCACCAGCCCCAAGAGGCCCATGCGCCTAGGGTTCAAGGAAGGGAAGAGTCCCAAAGGGGGAAGGTACCTCCTAGGTGCCTTGGGGAGGAGGGATTCCTCCCTTGGCCGCACCCCCCCTAGGAGATTGGATCTCCTAGGGCCGGCGTCCCCCCTTTGGACTCCCTATATATAGTGGGGAAAGGAGGGCCTCTCACACCACGTCTTTGGTGCCTCCCTCTCCCTCTCCAACACATCCTCCTCCTCCATAGTGCTTAGTGAAGCCCTGCCGGAGTACTGCAGCTCCATCACCACCACGCCGTCGTGCTGCTGCTGGAGCCATCTCCCTCAACCTCTCCTTCCCCCTTGCTGGATCAAGAAGAAGGAGACGTTATGCTGATCGTACGTGTGTTGAACGCGGAGGTGCCGTCCGTTCGGCGCTTGGATCTCCGGTGATTTGGATCACGTCGAGTACGACTTCCTCATCCCCGTTCTTTGAACGCTTCCGCGCGTGATCTACAAAGGTATGTAGATGCAATCCAATCACTCGTTGCTAGATGAACTCATAGATGGATCTTGGTGAAACCGTAGGAAAATTTTTGTTTTCTGTAACGTTCCCCATCAAGGGTATGTACCAGTAGCTATGTGTTTGATATCTCTCTCTCTCATGTTCTAAATTTCGCATGATCTTGATGTATTATGAGCTTTGTTAATATAGTTGGATCATACGAAGTTCTTCCCCTTTATCTCTTTTGTGGTGAGTTGAATATTACTCCTCGACGTCTTTTTGTTATCAGATTGAATACTCTGGATTTAAAATCACTTGATGTATGTTTTGCTTGTGGATACACGTGGTGACAATGGGGTAATCTATTAAGATCACTTGATGTATGTTTTGGTAAACAACTTGTGGATTCTCCTGATGACATTGGGGTAACCTAGGCATAAGGGTTGATACACATTTTCATTCTACTTTCTTCGATAAGTGTGCAGAAATTTATGAATGTATCATTGTGGCGTCACTATTTCTATGTGCCACACCATGGAGTACGAAACTAATCAGGGAGGCCACATGGTGGACCGGGTGGTGATTTTTTGCATTACGATTGTTTTCTTAAAGAGGACACCACTTTTTGGGGGTGTGTGTGCTGTGGAGGACGGATAAGCCAACGAACGTTCGCTATCCATGTCCTTTCTGGCATAGTGATCGTGCCGTAGTTTGGTGTAGTCTCTGTCTTGATTTACAATTGTATCAACTTGAAAAGAAAAGCATCCCGCAAAATAAAAAAAACTTGAAGAGAAAAGCATGGCTGCTTTCGTGTGCGTGTCACTGAGGGAACCATCACAGAGCTACGTGGTCAAGCGCAACTCCCATTCTACTACCTTCATTCTGGATTATGGTTTATAGGGCTCGTCTCATTTTTTTTATTTTTTCATTTTATAAATTTCATTTTTATTACTCTTCATCACATGTTTAGGTTTTAAGGTGCATTAAATCTATGCAAGTAAAAATTATGATAAACTGACCTATTTATTGACCACGCATGCATACATTGCAATTAATGCATTGATAAATACATTTTTAAAGAAAACAAGCGCATTAGTTGAGTACTTCTGTAAACTACAAAAAATATTTCACCAGTCATCATCTACCTTAGTTGATGAGATTTTTGAATCGTTCCCTATAAACCAAAAGAGAGGGAATACATATTAATTTATTTTGTACAACTAACTGCACTCACTGGCAAACTTGTACTTTTTAAAGATGAATTTTATTGGCTTAAAATAGACATTAAGATAATACAAGCATAATGAACACACAACCGTCTTCTGCATAATTAGGATACACATAGGTAACACATAATTAGGATGCACATAGGTAACATCAACACACACACAAAAACACGTTGACAAAAAGCAAAATTATATAGGACCAAAACTATATATCGGCGACAAAAAACACAAAGCAACCAGATCACAATCAACATACTATAACAATGATCATATCCACACCAACCATCTAATGACATCACACCAACGACAAGGTTTCAACAACATCGCCTATAGGAACGGAGCGACGCTTAAGCGCCACCGTCACCGGATCCAACCACTCAAGGCTAGAATCTAGACTTTTCACCCTAAAAACTAGTACAAGCATATCCGAGTAATGCCTTCAACAAGGTAAACGATATAAAAACATCGTCATTGCCGGATATAACCACCTCGGCCAGGCCTAGATTTCACCGCGAGCTCGAGACCGGGTGGCCAAGTAGCACAACCATCGATGTCCTTTATGTGTTGTTACCATCACTTTTCCACAATCCCAGCAGCTACATATGATGCGGCCACTGCCACTGCACCACCATAACTCTGCGTCAAGCTGCCGTCCATAATTTTTATCTCACCACCAAATTCAACCATCGGATCCGAAGGGATTACCTCCCACGAAGACCATTTGATAACCACCACCGTCGTGGAGTCATAGGAAGTCGTTGCAGTACAGTCTGTAGTCACCACCATCCGCGCAATCGGATCTAGATCACCACCGCCAAGCTGTGGACTGTAGCGCTTTCGGCGGCCATCACATGCATGGAAGGCCAGCACCTCGCCGCCGCGGTCCACTCCCAGCAAAGAGCCCGATGCACAATGCCCCTCCCGTGCCAAATCCAGACGGATCTGGCCCGAGACCAGCCCGTAAATGGAGGTCCCGCGATCCACCACGTCCACCGGATCTCATTGGGCCGCCACGCGCGTCGCCGCCATGATGCACACTCGGTGTGTCAGCCATGACATGCACACACCGCGGAGACCAGTCACCGCTTGCCTGGACGGGACCCGTCTCCCATCGCAGCCGAGCATCCCGTGCCACTCGAGTGCTACACAGGAGCGGAACTAGCCGCCCCACCGCCGCTAGTGCCGCACGGGTTTCGTCCAGCGGTGCTCGCTGTTGAGTATATGATTATTAGGAAGTATAGGATAGACTAGGATTTTGTCCTGCCTTGTCTTGTACCCCAAGTTGGTCATTGTACTCCTATATATATGTCCACGAGGCTCAATCAATACAACAAAATATTCCACCAAATCTCTCTCTTCCTTCTAGCATGGTATCAGCCTTACCCCGATCCTAAACCCTAGCCGCCACTTCCGCACCCGTGCGCCGCCCCCGGGGCGGTCAGCCTCCATGACCGTTGCCGGGGGCCGCGCCGCCCATACCTAGGGTTCATCCGCGAGTCGTGTTGACCGACTGCCCTAGAGAGTCTTTTTCCCGAGCCCTTACTCTGGGTTTTTTCGCTCTCTCGCCGGTTGTTTTGATCGGCGTTTTCTTTTTGGTTTTCCGATCTATGCTTGATCAGTTTGCGTCGCCCGCCGTCGCCGTCAACCCAAGTCGCGCGCCTCTACTCCAACAGCGGCGTAACTGGCCGACCTCTCCTCTGACCTGGCGGCCACGTGCGAGACGGCCCTTCAGGGCCAGCCGCCGTCCGCGCGTCGGTTCGCAGTCGCCCTGCGCCGGCCGTCACCGCCCTGCTCCGACCGGACTCCTGCATCGCCCCGACCCGGCGGCCGCGATGCGGCGGCCTATCACAACTGCTGTTCGCGCACCGGCCCGCCCTCGATCCACGTCGTCCATCGCCACCCGCTTCCGTCGCGTCTGCAAGGCGGCCCTACGGTGTGCCTCGACGGCCTCGTCCCCAGCTATGTTAGGCCGGCTGCATCAGGCTCGTTGGCTACCTCGAGCTCAGGCGCCGCTGCTCCGTTCATCGCTCTGGCCTTGCTGCCCGGGTGCCGGTGCTGACGCACTCGTCTGCACATCACCCCCCACCATCCGTCGTCGCCGGCTTCCTCTCGGACTCCGCCACCACCCCGCCTTCACCGAGCAGCGTCCTCGAGCTCGCGCGCGATCGGCTTGATCACTCGTTCGCCGCCGCGATCTGCCCCATCAACGCCGCGCGACCGACCTGGCCCGTCGGTTGCGTGCGCCTGCGTAGGTCCCGTGAAGACTGTAACGAGTACAAGCGTGCCTCTCCACCAATCAAGCAATGGGTTGTCATTGTGTCGCCCCGTCGGGCCGCAACGCCACCGCCCCGTGGTTCTTCTTCCGGCTGCACCGACCACGTCACCGCTGCATCACCCCTTCGGGCCGTGGCGCAGCGTCCCATGGTCCACCCCCGCCCTGAGGCCATCCGCTTCAAGTCGTCGCCGTTGCTGCACCGACCCTCGCGCCGCCGCTGCGTCAACCCGTGGGCCGTAGCGAGCGTGGCACGCGGTCCATGCCGCCATCCCGAGACTGTTCCCGCGGTTGCACTGACCCGGTTCCGCCGCTGCGCCGCCCCTTCGGGCCGTAGCGTAGTGGCCCGTGGTCCCCGCCGCCGCCCCGTGGTCTTCCTGCCGTCGCCTTGACCCGCCTGCTGCCGCTGCATCGCCCCTTCGGGTCGTGGAGCCGCGGCCCGCAGTCCACCGTCGTCCTCGCGCGTCGACTTCCCGTGGCATGCATCGCACCATCTCATTTGGCGCGGGAACGCCACCGTCCGCGCCGGTCTTCGTCACTCTGTCGGGTTCCTCGCCTACTTCGAGCATCGCCGCCGCGCTCCTAACCTAGTCGCCGCCTCGGCCGCTGCCGCCGCCGCTCTTCTTCGGCCGCTGCCGCCGCTACTCCCATAGCCGCCACCGCCCGTCCACCTCCTTCGTCTTCGACCAGCACCAACCCGTCGTCAGCGTCGTCGTCATCTACCCCGACCACTTCGTCTACTCTGACAACTGCGGGCGACATCGGCCACGCATCGATGGGCACCGCAACCGTCATCGAGTCCTTCTTGGATGGCCTCTCCGACTTCTCCGACATGGCGTACAGCTCGTGCAGGTCTCAGCCTACACATGCCCGGTGCTGGCAACACCGAAGCGTGCCTTCGTCCATGATGTGTCCCAGGGCCTGGCAAGCCTGGTGCGGCGCTTCGTCAACTTCGTATTCGTCCGTCTACGCATGCCCGGTGCTGGCAACACCGGTGTGTGCCTTCGTCTATGATGTGTCCCCAGGCTTGGCAACCCCGACGCGACGCGTCGTCAACAACTTCTTCTCCCCGACGCACCACTCCTTCGACACCACTACGCCCATGACTAAGTCGGCGCCTCCTTGCACCCGCAGCTCCACGGCGACATCCTCGATACCGGCTCCCCGACTCAACATCGACCACGGCGTTCCTCGCACGGCTACCTCGACCACGGCTCCACCACCCTACGCTCTCGGCTACATCGACAAACGGCACAAAGGGCTACGCCTTGCTTGAGCAACCTCGTCGGTTTCCACTCCGGCCACGACTTCCGCGATGCGTCGATCGTACGACGGGGGGGGGGTGTCCGTCGGCTTGCCTTCGGATTTTTCTCCAGTCTCACCGTCTGCGTTGCTACCGTTGTGACCGCAGGGGGATGTTGGGTATATGATTATTAGGAAGTATAGGATAGACTAGGATTTGGTCCTGCCTTGTCTTGTACTTCAAGTTAATCATTGTACTCCTATATATATGCCCACGAGGCTTAATCAATATAACGAACTATTTCACCAAATCCATCTCTTCCTTCTAACACTCGCAGGCGGCGGCGAGGAGGAGGGAGCAGAGGGAAGGAGCTGTGGCAGGCGGCGCTAGGTCTATGCCTGTGACCCTTGCGGGTGCGCATAGGGCTAAATTGTTATCCTCTCTTATTATTCATTTATAGGCAATGGGGTTGGCTCATGCAGTGTTGTTCGAGATTGTGCGGTTGGTTTAACACTCAGTGGTGCTGAGTAGTTGCATACGCTGGTCATTGTAACACGTTTGATTCCACATTGGTTTAGACCTACCCACACTAGTTGCCCAGAATTGTTTGGAGGTTGTGTTTAAGGCCATGCTGGAGTTGTTCTTACGCATGTGTAGCAAGCCCCTGTGTTTTCGTCTTCAGGTCACACACAAAAACTACGTACTGTACTACCCAGAATTGCACCTATGAAACAACCTAGGAGAGTTAATATTGGGCCGAGATGGGGTTTAATGTCTGTATAATTGCACCTCTCACAACCTTGCAAATCCCTTTCCACTTGAGCTGATACCATGTCTAGTCTTCCTTATAAGAGCATCTCCAGCCGTTGGCCTCCCAGAGGGCGCCTAAAATCGCCACCTGAGGGCTAGCCGGCATAAAAAAAGGCCTGGGGGCGAGTTGGAGAGACTGAAGGAAATATGCCCTAGAGGCAATAATAAAGTTATTATTTATTTCCTTATATCATGATAAATGTTTATTATTCATGCTAGAATTGTATTAACCGGAAACATAATACATGTGTGAATACATAGACAAACAGAGTGTCACTAGTATGCCTCTACTTGACTAGCTCGTTAATCAAAGATGGTTAAGTTTCCTAGCCATTGACATGGGTTGTCATTTGATTAACGGGGTCACATAATTAGGAGAATGATGTGATTGACATGACCCATTCCGTTATCTTAGCACACGATCGTTTAGTATGTTGCTATTGCTTTCTTCATGACTTATACATGTTCCTATGACTATGAGATTATGCAACTCCCGTTTACCGGAGGAACACTTTGTGTGCTACCAAACGTCACAATGTAACTGGGTGATTATAAAGGTGCTCTACAGGTGTCTCCAAAGGTACTTGTTGGGTTGGCATATTTTGAGATTAGGATTTGTCACTCCGATTGTCGGAGAGGTATCTCTGGGCCCTCTCGGTAATGCACATCACTTAAGCCTTGCAAGCATTGCAACTAATGAGTTAGTTGCGGGATGATGTATTACGGAACGAGTAAAGAGACTTGTCGGTAACGAGATTGAACTAGGTATTGAGATACCGACGATCAAGTAACATACCGATGACAAAGGGAACAACGTATGTTGTTATGCGGTCTGACTGATAAAGATCTTCGTAGAATATGTGGGAGCCAATATGAGCATCCAGGTTCTGATACGTCTCCAACGTATCTATAATTTTTGATTGCTCCATGCTATGGTTATCTACTGTTTTGGGCAATATTGGGCTTTATTATCCACTTTTATATTATTTTTGGGACTAACCTATTAACCGGAGGCCCAACCAGAATTGTTGTTTTTTTGCCTATTTCAGTGTTTCGAAGAAAAGGAATATCAAACGGAGTCGAAACGGAATGAAATCAACTGGAGAAGTTATTTTTGGAAGGAAAGCTACCGGATGGACTTGGACCCACGTCAGGAGCAAGGGAGGTGCTCACGAGGGCGGGGGCGCCCCCCTAGGGCGCGCCCCCCCCTCCCTCGTGGAGCCCCCGAAGCTCCACCGACGTACTTCCTGCACCCATATATACCTCCGTATCCTAAAACTTCTAGAACATACAATAGATCGGGAGTTCCGCCGCCAGAAGCCTCCGTAGCCACCGAAAACCAATCTAGACCCGTTCCGGCACCCTGACGGAGGGGGAATCCTTCTCCGGTGGCCATCTCCATCATCCCGGTGCTCTCCATGACGAGGAGGGAGTAGTTCTCCCTCGGGGCTGAGGGTATGTACCAGTAGCTATGTGTTTGATCTCTCTCTCTCTCTCGTGTTATTGAGGTGATACGATCTTGATGTATCGCGAGCTTTGATATTATATTTGGATCCTATGATGTTTTCTCCCCCCTCTACTCTCTTGTAATGAATTGAGTTTCCCCTTTGAAGTTGTCTTATCGGATTGAGTCTTTAAAGATTTGAGAACACTTGATGTATGTCTTGTCGTGGATATCTGTGGTGACAATGGGATATCACGTGATTCACTTGATGTATGTTTTGGTGATCAACTTGCGGGTTCTGCCCATGAACCTATGCATAGGGGTTGGCACACGTTTTCGTCATGATTCTCCGGTAGAACTTTGGGGCACTCTTTGAGGTCCTTTGTGTTGGTTGAATAGATGAATCTGAGATTGTGTGATGCATATCGTATAATCATACCCACGGATACTTGAGGTGACATTGGAGTATCTGAAGGAAATATGCCCTAGAGGCAATAATAAAGTTATTATTTATTTCCTTATATCATGATAAATGTTTATTATTCATGCCAAAATTGTATTAACCGGAAACATAATACATGTGTGAATACATAGACAAACAATATGTCACTAGTATGCCTCTACTTGACTAGCTCGTTGAATCAAAGATGATTAAGTTTCCTAGCCATAGACATGAGTTGTCATTTGATTAATGGGGTTACATCATTAGAGAATGATGTGATTGACTTGACCCATTCCGTTAGCATAGCACTTGATCGTTTAGTTTGTTGCTATTGCTTTCTTCATGACTTATACATGTTCCTATGACTATGAGATTATGCAACTCCCGTTTACCGGAGGAACACTTTGTGTGCTACCAAACGTCACAACGTAACTGGGTGATTATAAAGGTGCTCTATAGGTGTCTCCGAAGGTACTTGTTGGGTTGGCGTATTTCGAGATTAGGATTTGTCACTCCGATTGTCGGAGAGGTATCTCTGGGCCCTCTCGGTAATGCACATCACTTAAGCCTTGCAAGCATTGCAACTAATGAGTTAGTTGCGGGATGATGTATTACAGAATGAGTAAAGAGACTTGCCGGTAATGAGATTGAACTAGGTATTGAGATACCGACGATCGAATCTCGGGTAAGTAACATACCGATGACAAAGAGAACAATGTATGTTGTTGTGCGGTCTGACCGATAAAGATCTTCGTAGAATATGTAGGAGCCAATATGAGCATCCAGGTTCCGCTATTGGTTATTGACCGGAGAGGTGTCTCGGTCATGTCTACATAGTTCTCGAACCCGTAGGGTCCGCACGCTTAACGTTACGATGACAGTTATATTATGAGTTTATATATTTTGATGTACCGAAGGTTGTTCGGAGTCCCAGATATGATCACGGACATGACGAGGAGTCTCGAAATGGTCGAGACATGAAGATTGATATATTGGAAGCCTATGTTTGGATATCGGAAGTGTTCCGGGTAAAATCGGGATTTTATCCGAGTACCGGGAGGTTACCGGAACCCCCCGGGAATCAAATGGGCCTTAGTGGGCCTAGGTAGAAGAGAGGAGAAGAGGCAAGGGCTGGCCGCGCGCCCCTCCCCCCTAGTCCGAATAGGACAAGGAGAGGGGGGCGGCGCCCCCTTCCTTCCTTCTCCTCCACTCCTTCCCCCTCAAGTCCTAATCCAACTAGGAAAGGGGGGGAGTCCTACTCCCAGTGGGAGTAGGACTCCTCCTGGCATGCCCTCTCCCTTGGCCGGCCACACCCCCCTTGCTCCTTTATATACGGGGGGCAGGGGGCACCCTAGAAACACAACAATTGATCATTGATCTCTTAGCCGTGTGCGGTGCCCCCCTCCACCATAGTCCACCTCGATAATACTGTAGCAGTGATTAGGCGAAGCCCTGCGTCGGTAGAACGTCAACATTGTTACCACGCCGTCGTGCTGACGAAACTCTCCCTCAACACTCGGCTGGATCAGAGTTCGAGGGACATCATCGGGCTGAACGTGTGCTGAACTCGGAGGTGCCGTACGTTCGGTACTTGATCGGTCGGATCGTGAAGACGTACGACTACATCAACCGCGTTGTGCTAACGCTTCCGCTTTCGGTCTATGAGGGTATGTGGACAACACTCTCCCCTCTCGTTGCTATGCATCACCATGATCTTGCGTGTGCGTAGGAAATTTTTGAAATTACTACGTTCCCCAACAGTATCTCGGTGACATTAGGGTTTTGGTTGATTTGTGTCTTAAGGTGTTATTCTAGTACGAACTCTAGGGCTGTTTGTGACACTTATAGGAATAGCCCAACGGATTGATTGGAAAGAATAACTTTGAGGTGGTTTCGTACCCTACCATAATCTCTTCGTTCGTTCTCCGCTATTAGTGACTTTGGAGTGACTCTTTGTTGCATGTTGAGGGATAGTTATGTGATCCAACTATGATATTATTGTTGAGGGAACTTACACTAGCGAAAGTATGAACCCTAGGCCTTGTTTCAACGCATTGCAATACCGTTTACGCTCTCTTTTATCATTCGTTACCTTGCTGTTTTTATATTTTCAGATTACAAAAACCTTTATCTACCATCCATATACCACTTGTATCACCATCTCTTCGCCAAACTAGTGCACCTATACAATTTACCATTGTATTGGGTGTGTTGGGGACACAAGAGACTCTTTGTTATTTGGTTGCAGGGTTGCTTGAGAGAGACTATCTTCATCCTACGCCTCCTACGGATTGATAAACCTTAGGTCATCCACTCTAGGGAAATTTTCCACTATCTTACAAACCTCTGCACTTGGAGGCCCAACAACGTCTACAATAAGAAGGTTGTGTAGTAGACATCAAGCTCTTTTCTGGCGCCATTGCCGGGGAGGTTAGCGCTTGAAGGTATATCTTTAGATCTTGCAATCGAGTCTTTTAGTTTCTTGTTTTATCACCAGTTTAGTTTATAAAAGAAAATTACAAAAAAATGGAATTGAGTCTGTCTCATACGCTTCATCTTTTTAATATCTTTCGTGAGTATGATGGAAAGGAAAATTGTGCTCAAGTGCTAGAAGAAGAAATCTATAAAATGTTCGGCACTAAATATTTGAATGATGAGCATGATTGCAATGTTGTTAGTATGAATTCCTTGAATATCCATGATGCTAATGATATGCAAAGCCACAAGCTTGGGAAAGCTATGTTTGATGAAGATGATATTTTTGTCCCCCAAGTTTTGATGAGCAAATTTATTATGATGAAAGCATGCCTCCTATCTATGATGATTATTGTGATGACACGTATGCTTTAAAGAACTAGATGATACCCCGCACGTTGCTGCGGGATCTCTTTGTTGGCATTAAAATAACTTAAACTTTTTATATAACTGCAAATCAGCATTATAAATTCCAAGGTGAACAATGTGACAAAAGAGAACAGTTTCTCCACGGATAGTAGACTGGGTCTTGTCGATGTACGGCCAAATGATTAGATATCAATGTCTAATCATTGTATGACCAATGCTTCAGTGTGAATAGGATTTCTATGAATTGCACTATAGTGCATCAGAATATCAAAGTGTGGAACACTGCCTTGATACTAAGAAAGGCTTATTCTATTTTTTTCCTTTGTATTATGGGAGTAGATCTTCAATTCCCATTGATTAAGAATAACAACCTGTTTGGCATCACTACTTCTCACAGTATAAATTCAAGCAAAAGTGGAATGTGTCTGAATCAATTAGCAAAACATGGACCAATAAGTAGCGAGCTAATAAATAGAAGACTGGGATTAAACGTGCTCACAAACATAACCTCTATGGAGACGAAAAGATTAATAAGGTGAGTGACTTATACAATTATGAAGATATTTGACAAAAGCAAACAGGAAATCACATCTATTGGATGCCTCCTGTGTCCTGTAGTTTCGAATTCTTGCAAAAATAAATAAATCAATTGAAATTGTAGACAATTAGGTGTACAGGGAAAACTGGCCACTTCTTCCGATGGCTAAGAGTGATGTATACACATCCCTAGCCTTGATAGCTCCTCCTTCTCACAATTTAGAGAGATGAATGAACCTGAAGCTGAAATGATGGACCTGTAGAGCAGTTTCAGCAGTGTTTTAATAGTGGTGGAGAACTGTTTTCAAGCAAGGTAGGACCGTAGGAGGGAGACGAAGGGGAAAGATATGTAACCTGTTAAGTATATCTGAACGCCCTTTTCACTGTACTGCGTGACACCGTAAGCACCTGGTTCTCAAATTCTGAATTGAACCTGAACATGCAAAGGTTTAGAACATTAGGAACCTGAACATGGCACACCTAAGGAAAAACAGAGAAGAACTGTCATGCAGCACGCCACCATCTAGGATCCCATCTTTATGAGTGATTGTAAGCACCAAAAATCATAGACATCACAAATGACAACACCAAATGAAGGCAATCGCGTTAAGGGGAAGAGAAGCTAACCGTCTTCTTGAAGCTGGGCTTGCGGGCATTGATATCCACGGAAAGGAGGCAGGGGGAGGCCGGCGAGCTTCTCCTCTGCGGCAGGGAGGGTCTCATCCGGTGCGTGCGTCCCAGGCCGTCGGCGTGAGGAGAAACCGCAGAGGAGACATGGCATGCACAGAGAATAAATCGGCTGCGAGGTGATGGCTTGCCGGCCATGGCGGTGGTGAGGAGTGGCCGGCAACGAGGCGTGGGGATACTGGTGACCTGCTCCTTCCCGAGGCCACCTTGATGGATCCCACACAAACCAGGGCCGCAAGTCGCGTCCGCCGCGTCTGGTGCGTCCGATGCCGTCGCCGCGAGGAGGACCCGGAGCGGAGGAACAACCGGAGGGACGGGTCTGAACATCGGCGTGGGGAGGCCGGCAGTAGAAGGAGGACCCGAAGTGGGTGGAAAAGATTGGTAAAGGTTGTTTAGGGTTTCACGGACACCGTCTTGACCACGCAGTCGCCACATCCACAAGGGCAACGTATTTGTAGCCCCGGTGAGGATGGAAGCGCAAGAGTGAGGAAAGTGGAGGGCAGAGGAAGCGGAGAATGAGAAGCGGCCAGGGAGGAGAAGCGGAAAAGGCCAACCTCCTCGGTTCGTGGCTCATTGAATCGGATAGGTAATGCATGGCTTGAATTTGGGGGGGGGGGGGAAGGTCGGTTCACACCCGAGGATGTGGGCTTGCGCCTTGCGGTGGGAATGCATGGTTGTGACGTGGCTACTTTGCTGATGTGTACATGTTGCATGTCAAGATAAATCACTTAGTGGGGATGAACTTGTTAAGTATATAGGATAATGATAACCATGAAACTTGTCATCTTTATCTTAATTTTCAATCACATAATAGTTATTTTGTTGAGTTTGCTCCCACTATTATTCATGAGAAGAATTTTGCTTATGTGGAGAGTAGTAAATTTTCTATGCTTGTAGATCATGAAAAGAATGCTTTAGGTGCTGATTATATTGTTGAATTCATTCATGATGCTACTGAAAATTATTATGAGGGAGGAATATATGCTTGTAGGAGTTGCAGTAATATCAAGTTTCCTCTCTATGTGCTTAAAGTTTTGAAGTTATGCTTGTTTTGCCCTCCTATGCTAGTTGATTATTGTTCCCACAAGTTGTTTGATCACAAAATCCCTATGCATACGAAGTGGGTTAGACTTAAAGGTGCTAGTAATATTCTTCATGATGCTTTCTTTATGTTACAATTCTTATCTTTTATGTGAGCATCGTTGAAATCATCATGCCTAGCTAGGGGCGTTAAACGATAGCGCTTGTTGGGAGGCAACCCAATTTTATTTTAGTTCCTTGCTTTTTGTTCCTGTTTAGTAATAAATAATTCATCTAACCTCTGTTTAGAGGTGGTTTTATGCTTTTAATTAGTGTTTGTGCCAAGTAAAACCTTTGGGAAGACTTGGGAAAAGTCTTGTTGATCATGCTGTAAAAAACAGAAACTTTGGCGCTCACGAGAATTGCTGCCATTTTTATTTGGGAAGTGATATTTAGTTAATTGTTTTTGCAGATGATTAATAGATAAATTCCTCAGGTCCATAAATTTATTTGAGAATTTTACAAGTTCCATAAGTATACGTTTGATCCAGATTACTACAGACTGCTCTGTTTTCGACAGATTCTGTTTTTCATGTGTTGTTTACTTATTTTGATGAATCTATGGCTAGTAAAATAGTTTATAAACCATAGAGAAGTTGGAATACATTAGGTTTAACACCAATATAAATAAATAATGAATTCATTACAGTACCTTGAAGTGGTGATTTATTTTCTTATACTAACGGAGCTTACGAGTTTTTTGTTAAGTTTTGTGTTGTGAAGTTTCCAAGTTTTGGGTAAGGGTTCGATGGACTATGGAATAAGGAGTGGCAAGAGCCTAAGCTTGGGGATTCTCAAGTCACCCCAAGGTAATATTCAAGGATAGCCAAGAGCCTAAGCTTGGGGATGCCCCGGAAGGCATCCCCTCTTTTGTCTTCGTTCATCGGTAACTTTACTTGGAGCTATATTTTTATTTACCACATGATATGTGTTTTTGCTTGGAGCGTCATTTTATTTTCTTTAATTTTGCTTGTTGTTTGAATAAAATACAAAGATCTGAAATTCTTAAATGTTAGAGAGTCTTCACATAGTTGCATAATTATTCAACTACTCATTGATCCTCACTTATATCTTTCGGAGTAGTTTGTCGATGCTCTAGTGCTTCACTTAGATTATTAATGAGAGTCTTAAATAGCATGGTAATTTTCTTAAAATCCTAATATGCTAGGTATTCGAGATTAGTAAAATTTTCTTATGAGTGTTTTGAATACTAAGAGAAGTTTGATGCTTGATGATTGTTTCGAGATATGGAGGTAATAATATCAAAGTCGTGCTAGTTGAGTAGTTGTGAAATTGAAAAATACTTGTGTTGGAGTTTGCAAGTCCCGTAGCATGCACATATGGTAAACGTTATGCAACAAATTTGAAACATGAGATGTTATTTGATTGTCTTCCTTATGAGTGGCGGCTGGGGACAAGCGATGGTCTTTTCCTACCAATCTATCCCCCTAGGAGCATGTGCGTAGTGCCGAGGTTTTTGATGACTTGTAGATTTTTTCAATAAGTATGTGAGTTCTTTATGAATAATGTTGAGTCCATGGATTATACGCACTCTCACCCTTCCATCCTTGCTAGCCTCTTCGGTACCGTGCATTGCCCTTTCTCACATTGAGAGTTGGTGCAAACTTCGCCGGTGCATCCAAACCCCGTGATATGATACGCTCTTTCACACATAAACTTCCTTATATCTTCCTCAAAACAGCCACCATACCTACCTATTATGGCATTTCCATAGCCATTCCGAGATATATTGCCATGCAACTTTCCATCATTCCGTTCATCATGACACATTCATCATTGTCATATTGCTTAGCATGATCATGTAGTTGACATAGTATTTGTGGCAAAGCCACCGTTCATAATTCTTTCATACATGTCACTCTTGGTTCATTGCATATCCCGGTACACCGCCGGAGGCATTCATATAGAGTCATCTTTGTTCTAGTATCGAGCTGTAATCATTGAGTTGTAAATAAATAGAAGTATGATGATCATCATTTTCTAGAGCATTGTCCCAAGTGAGGAATAAAAAAATAAAAAAGAGAAGGCCCAAAAAAAGAGAAGGCCCAAAAAATGAAAAAGAGAGAAAAAGAGAGAAGGGACAATGTTACTATCCTTTTACCACACTTGTGCTTCAAAGTCGCACCATGATCTTCATAGTAGAGAGTCTCTTGTTTTGTCACTTTCGTATACTAGTGGGAATTTTTCATTATAGAACTTGGCTTGTATATTCCAACAATGGGCCTCCTCAAGTGCCCTAGGTCTTCGTGAGCAAGCAAGTTGGATGCACACCCACTTAGTTTCTTTTGTTGAGCTTTCATACATTTATAGCTCTAGTGCATCCGTTGCATGGCAATCCCTACTCCTTGCATTAACATCAATCGGTGGGCATCTCCATAGCCCATTGATTAGCCTCGTTGATGTGAGACTTTCTCCTTTTTTGTCTTCTCCATATAACCCCCCTCATTATATTCTATTCCACCCATAGTGCTATATCCATGGCTCGCGCTCATGTATTGCGTGAAAGTTTATGAGTTTGAGATTACTAAAGTATGAAACAATTGCTTGGCTTGTCATCGGGGTTGTGCATGATGAGAGCATTCTTGTGTGATGAAAATGAAACATGACTAAACTATATGATTTTGTAGGGATGAACTTTCTTTGGCCATGTTATTTTGAGAAGACATAATTGCTTAGTTAGTATGCTTGAAGTATTATCATTTTTATGTCAATATGAACTTTTGTCTTGAATCTTTCGGATCTGAATATTCATACCACAATTAAGAAGAAACATTGAAATTATGCCAAGTAGCACTCCGCATCAAAAAAATCTGTTTTTATCATTTACCTACTCGAGGACAAGCAGGAATTAAGCTTGGGTATGCTTGATACGTCTCCAACGTATCTATAATTTTTTATTGCTCCATGCTATGTTATCTACTGTTTTGGGAAATATTGGGCTTTATTATCCACTTTTATATTATTTTTGGGACTAATCTATTAACCGGAGGCCCAGCCCAGAATTGCTGTTTTTTGCCTATTTCAGTGTTTCGAAGAAAAGGAATATCAAACGGAGTCGAAACGGAACGAAATCAACTAGAGAAGTTATTTTTGGAAGGAAAGCTACCGGATGGACTTGGACCCCACGTCAAGAGCCAAGGGAGGTGCTCACGAGGGTGGGGGGTGCCCCCCCAAGGGCGCGCCCCCTGCCTCGTGGGGCCCCCGGAGCTCCACCGACGTACTTCCTACACCCATATATACCTACGTATCCTAAAACTTCCAGAACATACAATAGACCGGGAGTTCCGCCGCCAGAAGCCTCCGTAGCCACCGAAAACCAATCTAGATCCGTTCCGGCACCCTGCCGGAGGGGGAATCCTTCTCCGGGGGTCATCTTCATCATCCCGGTGCTCTCCATGATGAGGAGGGAGTAGTTCTCCCTCGGGGCTGAGGGTATGTACCAGTAGCTATGTGTTTGATCTGATGTATCGCGAGCTTTGCTATTATATTTGGATCCTATGATGTTTTCTCCCCCTCTACTCTCTTGTAATGAATTGAGTTTCCCCTTTGAAGTTATCTTATCGGATTGAGTCTTTAAAGATTTGAGAACACTTGATGTATGTCTTGCCGTGGATATCTGTGGTGACAATGGGATATCACGTGATTCACTTGATGTATGTTTTGGTGATCAACTTGCGGGTTCTGCCCATGAACCTATGCATAGGGGTTGGCACACGTTTTCATCGTGATTCTCCGGTAGAACTTTGGGGCACTCTTTGAGGTCCTTTGTGTTGGTTGAATAGATGAATCTGAGATTGTGTGATGCATATCGTATAATCATACCCACGGATACTTGAGGTGACATTGGAGTATCTAGGTGACATTAGGGTTTTGGTTGATTTGTGTATTAAGGTGTTATTCTAGTATGAACTCTAAGGCTGTTTGTGACACTTATAGGAATAGCCCAACGGATTGATTGGAAAGAATAATTTTGAGGTGGTTTCATACCCTACCATAATCTCTTCATTCGTTCTCCGCTATTAGTGACTTTGGAGTGACTCTTTGTTGCATGTTGAGGGATAGTTATGTGATCCAACTATGATATTATTGTTGAGAGAACTTACACTAGCGAAAGTATGAACCCTAGGCCTTGTTTCAACGCATTGCAATACCGTTTACGCTCTCTTTTATCATTCGTTACCTTGCTGTTTTTATATTTTCAGATTACAAAAACCTTTATCTACCATCCATATACCACTTGTATCACCATCTCTTCGCCGAACTAGTGCACCTATACAATTTACCATTGTATTGGGTGTGTTGGGGACACAAGAGACTCTTTGTTATTGTTGGAAATATGCCCTAGAGGCAATAATAAATTGATTATTATTATATTTCCTTGTTCATGATAATCGTTTATTATCCATGCTAGAATTGTATTGATAGGAAACTCGGATACATGTGTGGATACATAGACAACATCATGTCCCTAGTAAGCCTCTAGTTGACTAGCTCGTTGATCAACATATGGTTACGGTTTCCTGACCATGGACATTGGATGTCGTTGATAACGGGATCACATCATTAGGAGAATGATGTGATGGACAAGACCCAATCCTAAGCATAGCACTAGATCGTGTAGTTCGTATGCTAAAGCTTTTCTAATGTCAAGTATCATTTCCTTAGACCATGAGATTGTGCAACTCCCAGATACCGTAGGAGTGCTTTGGGTGTGCCAAACGTCACAACGTAAGTGGGTGGCTATAAAGGTACACTACAGGTATCTCCGAAAGTGTCTGTTGGGTTGGCACGAATCGAGACTGGGATTTGTCACTTCGTGTGAACGAAGAGGTATCTCTGGGCCCACTCGGTAGGACATCATCATAATGTGCACAATGTGATCAAGGAGTTGATCACGGGATGATGTGTTACGAAACGAGTAAAGAGACTTGCCGGTAACGAGATTGAACAAGGTATCGGGATACCGACGATCGAATCTCGGGCAAGTATCGTACCGCTAGACAAAGGGAATTGTATACGGGATTGATTAAGTCCTTGACATCGTGGTTCATCCGATGAGATCATCGTGGAACATGTGGGAGCCAACATGGGTATCCAGATCCCGCTGTTGGATATTGACCGGAGAACGTCTCGGTCATGTCTGCATGTCTCCCGAACCCGTAGGGTCTACACACTTAAGGTTCGATGACGCTAGGGTTATAAAGGAAGTTTGTATGTGGTTACCGAATGTTGTTCGGAGTCCCGGATGAGATCCCGGACGTCACGAGGAGTTCCGGAATGGTCCGGAGGTAAAGATTTATATATAGGAAGTCCTATTTCGGCCATCGGGACAAGTTTCGGGGTCATCGGTATTGTACCGGGACCACCGGAAGGGTCACGGGGGTCCACCGGGTGGGGCCACCTATCCCGGAGGGTCCCATGGGCTGAAGTGGGAAGGGATCCAGCCCAAAGTGGGCTGGGGCGCCACTTTCCCCAAGGGCCCATGCGCCTAGTGTGGGGAAACCCTAAAGGAAGAGTCCTAGGAGGGGAAGGCACCTCCTAGGTGCCTTGGGGGGGAGGGAATCCTCCCTTGGCCGCCACCCCAAGACCCATCTAGGGCTGCCGCCCCTCTAGGGGTGGGAACCCTAGAGGGGGCGCACCCTCCTCCCTCTCCCCTATATATAGTGAGGCCTGGGGCTGCCCATAACACGCGATCTGATCTCTGCCTGTTGGTGCAGCCCTCCCTCTCTTTCTCCTCATATCCTGTGGTGCTTGGCGAAGCCCTGCAGGATTTCCACGCTCCTCCATCACCACCACGCCGTTGTGCTGCTGCTGGATGGAGTCTTCCTCAACCTCTCCCTCTCTCCTTGCTGGATCAAGGCATGGGAGACGTCACCGGGCTGTACGTGTGTTGAACACGGAGGTGCCGTCCGTTCGGCACTAGGATCATCGGTGATTTGGATCACGACGAGTACGACTCCATCAACCCCGTTCTCTTGAACGCTTCCGCGCGCGATCTACAAGGGTATGTAGATCCACTCCTCCCTCGTTGCTAGATGACTCCATAGATTGATCTTGGTGACACGTAGGAAAATTTTGAATTTATGCTACGTTCCCCATCAGTTATTTGGTTGCGGGGTTGCTTGAGAGAGACCATCTTCATCCTACGCCTCCTATGAATTGATAAACCTTAGGTCATCCACTCGAGGAAAATTTGCTACTGTCCTACAAACCTCTGCACTTGGAGGCCCAACAACGTCTACAAGAAGAAGGTTGTGTAGTAGACATCAGGTTCCGCTATTGGTTATTGACCGGAGACGTGTCTCGGTCATGTCTACATAGTTCTCGAACCCGTATGGTCCGCACGCTTAACGTTTCGATGACAATTACATTATGAGTTTATATGTTTTGATGTACCGAAGGTTGTTCGGAGTCCCGGATGTGATCACAGACATGACGAGGAGTCTCGAAATGTTCGATACATGAAGATTGATATATTGGAAGCCTATGTTTGGATATCGAAAGTGTTCCGGGTGAAATCGCGATTTTACCAGAGTACCGGGAGGTTACCGGAACCTCCCAGGAGGTTAATGGGCCTTAGTGGGCCTTTACGGAGAAGAGGAGAGGCGGCCAGGGCTGGGCCGCGCGCCCCTCCCCCCTAGTCCGAATAGGACAAGGAGAGGGGTGCGGTGAAGGAAATATGCCCTAGAGGCAATAATAAAGTTATTATTTATTTCCTTATATCATGATAAATGCTTATTATTCATGCTAGAATTGTATTAACCGAAAACATAATACATGTGTGAATACATAGACAAACAGAGTGTCACTAGTATGCCTCTACTTGACTAGCTCGTTAATCAAAGATGGTTATGTTTCCTAACCATGGACAAAGAGTTGTCATTTGATTAACGGGATCACATCATTAGTTGAATGATCTGATTAACATGACCCATTCCATTAGCTTAGCACCCGATCGTTTAGTATGTTGCTATTGCTTTCTTCGTGACTTATACATGTTCCTATGACTATGAGATTATGCAACTCCCGTTTGCCGGAGGAACACTTTGTGTGCTACCAAACGTCACAACGTAACTGGGTGATTATAAAGGAGCTCTACAGGTGTCTCCAAAGGTACATGTTGGGTTGGCGTATTTCGAGATTAGGGTTTGTCCCTCCGATTGTCGGAGAGGTATCTCTGGGCCCTCTCGGTAATGCACATCACTGAAGCCTTGCAAGCATTGCAACTAATGAGTTAGTTGCGGGATGATGTATTACGGAACGAGTAAAGAGACTTGCCGGTAACGAGATTGAACTAGGCATGGGATACCGACGATCAAATTTCGGGCAAGTAACATACCGATGACAAAGGGAACAACGTATGTTATGCGGTCTAACCGATAAAAGATCTTCGTAGAATATGTAGGAGCCAATATGAGCATCCAGGTTCCGCTATTAGTTATTGACCGGAGACGTGTCTCGGTCATGTCTGCATTGTTCTCGAACCCGTAGGGTCCGCACGCTTAAGGTTTCGATGACAGTTATATTATGAGTTTATGCGTTTTGATGTACTGAAGGTTGTTCGGAGTCCCAGATGTGATCACGGACATGACGAGGAGTCTCGAAATGGTCGAGACATAAAGATTGATATATTGGAAGCCTATGTTTGGATATCGGGAGTGCTCCGGGTGAAATCGGGATTTTACCGGATTACTGGGAGGTTACCGGAACCCCCCGGGAGGTATATGGGCCTTAGTGGGCCTTAGTGGAATAGAGGAGAGGTGGCCATAGATGGGCCGCGCGCCCCTCCCCCCCCTTTTGTCCGAATAGGACAAGGACAAGGAGAGGGGGCCGGCCCCCCTTCCTCCTCTCTCTCCTCTTTCCCCCCTCCGCGAATCCTATTCCAACTAGGAAAGGGGGGAGTCCTACTCCCGGAGGGAGTAGGACTCCTCCTGGCGCGCCTCTCCTGGCGCGCCGCCCCCCCTTGAGCCTTTATATACGGAGGCAGGGGCACCCCTAGAGACGAGACACAAGTTGATCCACGTGATCATATTCTTAGCCGTGTGCGGTGCCCCCTTCCACCATAGTCCTTGATAATATTGTAGCGGTGCTTAGGCGAAGCCCTGCGACAGTAGTACATCAAGATCGTCACCAGACCGTCGTGCTGACAGAACTCTTCCCCGACACTTTGCTGGATCGGAGTCCGGGGATCGTCATCGAGTTGAACGTGTGCTAGAACTCGGAGGTGCCGTAGTTTCGGTGCTTGATCGGTCGGGCCGTGAAGACGTACGACTACATCAACCAAGTTAACGCTTCCGTTGTCGATCTACAAGGGTACGTAGATCACACTCTCCCCCTCTCATTGCTATGCATCACCATGATCTTGCGTGTGCGTAGGAATTTTTTTGAAATTACTACGAAACCCAACAGTGGCATCCGAGCCAGGTTTTATATGTTGATGTTATATGCACGAGTAGAACACAAGTGAGTTGTGGGCGATATAAGTCATACTGCTTACCAGCATGTCATACTTTGGTTTGGCGGTATTGTTGGACGAAGCGGCCCGGACCGACATTACGCGTACGCTTACGCGAGACCGGTTCTCCCGACGTGCTTTGCACATAGGTGGCTTGCGGGTGACAGTTTCTCCAACTTTAGTGTAACCGAGTGTGGCTACGCCCGGTCCTTGCGAAGGTTAAAACAGCACCAACTTGACAAACTATCGTTGTGGTTTTGATGCGTAGGTAAGATTGGTTCTTGCTTAAGCCCGTAGCAGCCACGTAAAACATGCAACAACAAAGTAGAGGACTTCTAACTTGTTTTTGCAGGGCATGTTGTGATGTGATATGGTCAAGACATGATACTAAATTTTATTGTATGACATGATCATGTTTTGTAACCAAGTTATCGGCAACTGGCAGGAGCCATATGGTTGTCGCTTTATTGTATGCAATGTAATCGCGCTGTAAGGCTTTACTTTATCACTAAGCGGTAGCGATAGTCGTGGAAGCATAAGATTGGCGAGACGACAACGATACTACGATGGAGATCAAGGTGTCGCGTTAGTGACGATGGTGATCATGACGGTGCTTCGGAGATGGAGATCACAAGCACAAGATGATGATGGCCATATCATATCACTTATATTGATTGCATGTGATGTTTATATTTTATGCATCTTATCTTGCTTTGATTGACGGTAGCATTATAAGATGATCTCTCACTAATTATCAAGAAGTGTTCTCCCTGAGTATGGACCGTTGCGAAAGTTCTTCATGCTGAGACACCACGTGATGATCGGGTGTGATAGGCTCTACATTCAAATACAACGGGTGCAAAACAGTTGCACACGCGGAATGCTCAGGTTATACTTGACGAGCCAAGCACATACAGATATGGCCTCGGAACATGGAGACCGAAAGGTCGAGCGTGAATCATATAGTAGATATGATCAACATAGTGATGTTCACCAATGAAACTACTCCATCTCACGTGATGATCGGACATGGTTTAGTTGATTTGGATCACGTAATCACTTAAGAGGATTAGAGGGATGTCTATCTAAGTGGGAGTTCTTTAAGTAATATGATTAATTGAACCTAAAATTTATCATGAACTTAGTACCTCATAGTATCTTGCTTTTTTATGTATGATTGTAGATAAATGGCCCGTGTTGTTGTTCCGTTGAATTTTAATGCGTTCCTTGAGAAAGCAAAGTTGAAAGATGATGGTAGCAATTACACGGACTGGGTCCGTAACTTGAGGATTATCCTCATTGCTGCACAGAAGAATTACGTCCTGGAAGCACCGCTGGGTGCCAGGCCTGCTGCTGGAGCAACACCAGATGTTGTGAACGTCAGGCAGAGCAAAGCTGATGACTACTCGATAGTTCAATGTGCCATGCTTTACGGCTTAGAACCGGGACTTCAACAACGTTTTGAACGTCATGGGGCATATGAGATGTTCCAGGAGTTGAAGTTAATATTTCAAGCAAATGCCCGGATTGAGAGATATGAAGTCTCCAATAAGTTCTATAGCTACAAGATGGAGGAGAACAGTTCTGTCAGTGAGCATATACTCAAAATGTCTGGGTATAATAATCACTTGATTCAAATGGGAGTTAATCTTCCAGATGATTGCGTCATTAACAGAATTCTCCAATCACTGCCACCAAGCTACAAGAGCTTCGTGATGAACTATAATATGCAAGGGATGAATAAGACTATTCCCGAGCTCTTCGCAATGCTGAAAGCTGCGGAGGTAGAAATCAAAAAAGAGCATCAAGTGTTGATGGTCAACAAGACCACTAGTTTCAAGAAAAAAGGGTAAAGGGAAGAAGAAGGGGAACTTCAAGAAGAACAGCAAGCAAGTTGCTGCTCAAGAGAAGAAACCCAAGTCTGGACCTAAGCCTGAAACTGAGTGCTTCTACTGCAAGCAGACTGGTCACTGGAAGCGGAACTGCCCCAAGTATTTGGCGGATAAGAAGGATGGCAAGGTGAACAAAGGTATATGTGATATACATGTTATTGATGTGTACCTTACTAATGCTCGCAGTAGCACCTGGGTATTTGATACTGGTTCTTTTGCTAATATTTGCAACTCAAAACAGGGACTACGGATTAAGCGGAGATTGGCTAAGGACGAGGTGACGATGCGCGTGGGAAACGGTTCCAAAGTCGATGTGATCGCAGTCGGCGCGCTACCTCTACATCTACCTTCGGGATTAATATTAGACCTAAATAATTGTTATTTGGTGCCAGCATTAAGCATGAACATTATATCTGGATCTTGTTTGATGCGAGACGGTTATTCATTTAAATCAGAGAATAATGGTTGTTCTATTTATATGAGTAATATCTTTTATGGTCATGCACCCTTGAAGAATGGTCTATTCTTATTGAATCTCGATTGTAGTGACACACATATTCATAATGTTGAAGCCAAAAGATGCAGAGTTGATAATGATAGTGCAACTTATTTGTGGCACTGCCATTTAGGTCATATCGGTGTAAAGCGCATGAAGAAACTCCATACTGATGGACTTTTGGAACCACTTGATTATGAATCACTTGGTACTTGCGAACCGTGCCTCATGGGCAAGATGACTAAAACGCCGTTCTCCGGTACTATGGAGAGAGCAACAGATTTGTTGGAAATCATACATACAGATGTATGTGGTCTGATGAATATTGAGGCTCGTGGCGGATATCATTATTTTCTCACCTTCACAGATGACTTAAGCAGATATGGGTATATCTACTTAATGAAACATAAGTCTAATGTTTGAAAAGTTCAAAGAATTTCAGAGTGAAGTTGAAAATCATCGTAACAAGAAAATAAAGTTTCTATGATCTGATTATGGAGGAGAATATTTGAGTTACGAGTTTGGTGTACATTTGAAACAATGCGGAATAGTTTCACAACTCACGCCACCCGGAACACCACGGCGTAATGGTGTGTCCGAACGTCGTAATCGCACTTTACTAGATATGGTGCGATCTATGATGTCTCTTACTGATTTACCGCTATCGTTTTGGGGTTATGCTTTGGAGACAGCCGCATTCACGTTAAATAGGGCACCATCAAAATCCGTTGAGACGACGCCTTATGAACTATGGTTTGGCAAGAAACCAAAGTTGTCGTTTCTGAAAGTTTCGGGCTGCGATGCTTATGTGAAAAAGCTTCAACCTAATAAGCTCGAACCCAAATCGGAGAAATGTGTCTTCATAGGATATCCAAAGGAGACTATTGGATACACCTTCTATCACAGATCCGAAGGCAAGACTTTTGTTGCTAAGTTCGGAAACTTTCTGGAGAAGGAGTTTCTCTCGAAAGAAGTGAGTGGGAGGAAAGTAGAACTTGACGAGGTAACTGTACCTGCTCCCTTATTGGAAAGTAGTGCATCACAGAAAACTGTTTCTGTGACACCGACACCAATTAGTGAGGAAGCTAATGATAATGATCATAAAACTTCAGAACAAGATACTACTGAACCTTGTAGATCAACCAGAGTGAGATCCGCGCCAGAGTGGTACGGTAATCCAGTTCTGGAAATCATGCTACTAGATCATGATGAACCTACGAACTATGAAGAAGCGATGGTGAGCCCAGATTCCGCAAAATGGCTTGAAGCCATGAAATCTGAGATGGGATCCATGTATGAGAACAAAGTGTGGACTTTGGTTGACTTGCCCAATGATCGGCAAGCAATTGAGAATAAATGGATCTTCAAGAAGAAGACTGACGCCGACGGTAATATTACTGTCTACAAAGCTCGACTTGCGCAAAAGGGTTTCGGCAAGTTCAAGGGGTTGACTACGATGAGACCTTCTCACCCATAGCGATGCTTAAGTCTGTCCGAATCATGTTAGCAATTGCCGCATTTTATGATTATGAAATTTGGCAGATGGATGTCAAAACTGCATTCCTAAATGGATTTCTGGAAGAAGAATTGTATATGATGCAACCGGAAGGTTTTGTCGATCCAAAGGGAGCTAACAAAGTGTGCAAGCTCCAGCGATCCATTTATGGACTGGTGCAAGCCTCTCGGAGTTGGAATAAACGCTTTGATAGTGTGATCAAAGCATTTGGTTTTATACAGACTTTTGGAGAAGCCTGTATTTACAAAAAGGTGAGTGGGAGCTCTGTAGCATTTCTGATATTATATGTGGATGACATATTACTGATTGGAAATGATATAGAATTTCTGGATAGCATAAAGGGATACTTGAATAAGAGTTTTTCAATGAAAGACCTCGGTGAAGCTGCTTACATATTAGGCATAAAGATCTATAGAGATAGATCAAGACGTTTAATTGGACTTTCACAAAGCGCATACCTTGACAAGATTTTGAAGAAATTCAAAATGGATCAATCAAAGAAAGGGTTCTTGCCTGTGTTACAAGGTGTGAATTTGAGTCAGACTCAATGCCCGACCACTGCAGAAGATAGAGAGAAAATGAAAGATGTTCCTTATGCTTCAGCCATAGGCTCTATCATGTATGCAATGCTGTGTACCAGACCTGATGTGTGCCTTGCTATAAGTCTAGCAGGGAGGTACCAAAGTAATCCAGGAGTGGATCACTGGACAGCGGTCAAGAACATCCTGAAGTACCTGAAAAGGACTAAGGATATGTTTCTCGTATATGGAGGTGACAAAGAGCTCATCGTAAACGGTTACGTTGATGCAAGCTTTGACACTGATCCGAACGATTCTAAATCGCAAACCGGATACGTGTTTACATTAAACAGTGGAGCTGTCAGCTGGTGCAGTTCTAAACAGAGCGTCGTGGCGGGATCTACGTGTGAAGCGGAATACATAGCTGCTTCGGAAGCAGCGAATGAAGGAGTCTGGATGAAGGAGTTCATATCCGATCTAGGTGTCATACCTAGTGCATCGGGTCCAATGAAATTTTTTTTGTGATAATACTGGTGCAATTGCCTTGGCGAAGGAATCCAGATTTCACAAGAGAACCAAGCACATCAAGAGACGCTTCAATTCCATCCGGGATCTAGTCCAGCTGGGAGACATAAAGATTTGCAAGATACATACGGATTTGAATGTAGCAGACCCGTTGACTAAGCCTCTTCCACGAGCAAAACATGATCAACACCAAGGCTCCATGGGTGTTAGAATCATTACTGTGTAATCTAGATTATTGACTCTAGTGCAAGTGGGAGACTGAAGGAAATATGCCCTAGAGGCAATAATAAAGTTATTATTTATTTCCTTATATCATGATAAATGTTTATTATTCATGCCAAAATTGTATTAACCGGAAACATAATACATGTGTGAATACATAGACAAACAATATGTCACTAGTATGCCTCTACTTGACTAGCTCGTTAATCAAAGATGGTTATGTTTCCTAACCATGGACAAAGAGTTGTCATTTGATTAACGGGATCACATCATTAGTTGAATGATCTGATTGACATGAACCATTCCATTAGCTTAGCACCCGATCGTTTAGTATGTTGCTATTGCTTTCTTCATGACTTATACATGTTCCTATGGCTATGAGATTATGCAACTCCCGTTTGCCGGAGGAACACTTTGTGTGCTACCAAACGTCACAATGTAACTGGGTGATTATAAAGGAGCTCTACAGGTGTCTCCAAAGGTACATGTTGGGTTGGCGTATTTCGAGATTAGGATTTGTCACTCCGATTGTCGGAGAGGTATCTCTGGGCCCTCTCGGTAATGCACATCATTGAAGCCTTGCAAGCATTGCAACTAATGAGTTAGTTGCGGGATGATGTATTACGGAACGAGTAAAGAGACTTGCCGGTAACGAGATTGAACTAGGTATGGGATACCGACGATCGAATTTCGGGCAAGTAACATACCGATGACAAAGGGAACAACGTATGTTGTTATGCGGTCTGGCCGATAAAAGATCTTCGTAGAATATGTAGGAGCCAATATGAGCATCCAGGTTCCGCTATTAGTTATTGACCGGAGACGTGTCTCGGTCATGTCTGCATTGTTCTCGAACCCGTAGGGTCCGCACGCTTAAGGTTTCGATGACAGTTATATTATGAGTTTATGCGTTTTGATGTACCGAAGGTTGTTCGGAGTCCCGGATGTGATCACGGACATGACGAGGAGTCTCGAAATGGTCGAGACATAAATATTGATATATTGGAAGCCTATGTTTGGATATCGGAAGTGTTCCGGGTGAAATCGGGATTTTACCGGATTACCGGGAGGTTACCGGAACCCCCCGGGAGGTATATGGGCCTTAGTGGGCCTTAGTGAAAGAGAGGAGAGGTGGCCATAGATGGGCCGCGTGCCCCTCCCCCCTTTTGTCCGAATAGGACAAGGAGAGGGGGCCGGCCCCCCCTTCCCCTTCTCTCTCCTCTTTTCCCCCCTCCACGAATCCTATTCCAACTAGGAAAGGGGGGGAGTCCTACTCGGACTCCTCCTGGCGCGCCTCTCCTGGCCGGCCGCACTCCCCCCCTTGAGCCTTTATATACGGAGGCAGGGGCACCCCCTAGAGACACAAGTTGATCCACGTGATCATATTCTTAGCCGTGTGCGGTGCCCCCTTCCACCATAGTCCTCGATAATATTGTAGCGGTGCTTAGGCGAAGCCCTGCGACAGTAGTACATCAAGATCGTCACCACGCCGTCGTGCTGACGGAACTCTTCCCCGACACTTTGCTGGATCGGAGTCCGGAGATCGTCATCGAGCTGAACGTGTGCTAGAACTCGGAGGTGTCGTAGTTTCGGTGCTTGATCGGTCGGGCCGTGAAGACGTACGACTACATCAACCAAGTTAACGCTTCCGTTGTCGATCTACAAGGGTACGTAGATCACACTCTCCCCCTCTCGTTGCTATGCATCACCATGATCTTGCGTGTGCGTAGGAATTTTTTTGAAATTACTACGAAACCCAACATGCGGCGCCCCCCTTCCTTCCTCTCTCCCTCCTCTTTCCCCCTCCCAAGTCCTAATCCAACTAGGAAAGGGGGGTCCTACTCCCAGTGGGAGTAGGACTCCTCCTGGCGCGCCCTCTCTCCTGGCTGGCCGCACCCTCCCCCTTGCTCCTTTATATACGGGGGCAAGGGGGCACCCTAGAGACACAACAATTGATCGTTTGATGTTTTAGCCGTGTGCAGTGTCCCCCTCCACCATAGTCCACCTCGATAATACTGTAGCGGTGCTTAGGCGAAGCCCTGCGTCGGTAGAACATCATCATCGTCACCACGCCGTCGTGCTGACGAAACTCTCCCTCAACACTCGGCTGGATCGGAGTTCGAGGGACGTCATCGGGCTGAACGTGTGCTGAACTCGGAGGTGTCGTGCGTTCGGTACTTGAACGGTCGGATCGTGAAGACGTACGACTACATCAACCGCGTTGTGCTAACGCTTCCGCTTTCGGTCTACCAGGGTATGTGGACAACACTCTCCCCTCTCGTTGATGTGCATCACCATGATCTTGCGTGTGCGTAGGATTTTTTTTTGAAATTACTACGTTCCCCAACACTAGCAGGGAAACTACACATCATGAGGTACGAGAGAAAGTTGCAAATCATGGTTAGACAGTTGGCCGTGGCAGTATACGAAGTTGCACATCCACTGTTAGTTTTGTTGGCCGATGTAGCAAACAGTGAAGCACATCCACGGGCAGGGAAAAGTTGCAGATCAACTACTATGTTGTTGGCCTGGGCAACAGACGAAGTTGCACATTTCATTGGAAGGAGGTATTTTGGCACCATCATTAAAAACTACGCGTTTACGGTATAGGAGAAAAGTTGCACATCCCTTTCAGGTAGTTGCACACCGACGGCTAGGCAGTTGCACAAACACAAAGAGAAAATTGCACAAAAATAAATTCGTTAAAACATAGCCATGCGGGATCTAGTTTCGAAGAGCACGCCACAAAGGTTTCAAAAGTGAAAACGGATCTTAATTTCGATACGCGGTTTGGAAGTTATGGTTTTTAAAAAAAATTAAAACGCGAAGTGTGTTCACATTTTACGTGGGTGCTTTGCAATTAATTTTTATTTATATCATGTTCACACCTGTTTACTTTTCCTAATATGAATTAGGAGAACAAAATATTTCCTTTTTCGACCGGCCACTACGGAGCGCTAGCGGGCCAACGGCCACCCGCTAGACGCATCCTAAAAAGAAAACATCGACTGCTTGGATAATTATGTTTTTTTATATAACGAAAAACATCAATAATGTAGAGGGGAATGAGATGCCAACGATAGGTATATGCTCTTTTTCTAGATTATTATTTTCATTTTAAAAAAACGGATCCGTGTGGAGAAATGTTTTTTTAGAAGAACGTGTGGAGAAATTAATAAGAGATTATTTTATTGGGCCTTGGGCTACTTCGTGGGCTGGATCATAGTGGACCAGAATAGGGTGGCATAAAAGAAACACACCGCTGCCTCTTCGTTCCCGTCAAAGAGAGAGAGAGAAAAATACACCCAACACTTCCTCCGTCACCGCTGCCACCAGTTCTTTCTTATCCATCGCCTTTGCGAGCTCCTTTCTATCCATCCATGACCTCTTGGAGGATGCCTGCGCCACCGCCGAGCAGAATAGGTGGCCGGCCGGAGACGGGGGAGGGCTCGCCGGAGACCGGAGAGGGCGAGGGAGATGGAGGCGATGCGCGGGAATTAGACATCCTAGATCCACGCGGCGGAGACGAACGTGGGGCGGAGCATCGGAAGACGCCGCCGGCCGTGCACTCCGAGATTGGCCGCTGTACTGCAATCGGGGCGTATTGCCTGTAAGATGCTACTGTACACTGCAATGATAAGGATCGTTCTTGAAAATAGGATAGTTCATACTGTATGTGTTATCTGGCTGGTTGCATACAGGATTTCTGTCACACACATACGCTTCTGTAATTACCATCAATAGTTGTGAATGACGAGATTTCTTATTCAGTACAGGAGGATGTATTTGTTTTTTTTTTATGATAGCGTAGTAACCGTGGTGATGATTACCTTCTGCAAGGCGAACCAAGGTCTTGTTTCGGGTAATGGATTCCATCAGCAACTGTGATTTGTCTTCCATTTTTTGGTGCTTGCAATGCATTTGTTTCGTTCCTCTTAAATTATCCAGATTACGCCCTTTGCAACGTTGAGACATGCGTTGCAAGTTGCTGATGCAAGAGTTACCCTCTGCCTGCTGTTCCACAGAAATGCCATGTTAAGAACAAGGATGCCAGATAGTTACTGGATGAGCTCTGTTTTATTGGATGGGCTCTGTTTTCTTGCATACCTAGTAGCAAAAAAACTGCCATGGGGGTGCTGTCCAGAAGCGATGTTTTTGTCTGCGGTGTCTTCAGGTTGGAACTTTGAGTTTTCTAAGACAGAATTTCGTACCAGGTCAATTAGAATGTGTAACGGAAATGGAGTTTATGCCATCTTATCCTCATAGCATTGTTACCGTGAGAGTATCTTCCCCTGAAAAAAGGTGGCCGCATGTAGTTTTGGTTGACTCTAACAAATCTACCGGTAGTTTATTATTCTGGTAATTTGCTATGCCTGCCTGCCAGCTGCCCAAATTTGGGATTGCTTCAGGAGTTATATCGAGCGACATATGTGTAGATGGCGCTTTTGCAAAGTAACGTGTCATGCAGTAGTCCCCTGTGTAACACCAACTAGTTCTTACTAAGGGGTTCCTCCCTTATTCGGATTTGCCTTTCCATTTTGAAGTCTACTTGGTACGAAATTCATAGAACCAATTAGTTTGGACAACAGTGTTCTGCTTCCCTATGTTTATGTTGTGCCTTGTGGTCCCATGTGATCTAATTTGCAGCTGCACTGGTTTGATCCAAGCTGTGCTCCCTCTATGTATGCCTTGCTATTCCAAACAGCATTGGTTATTTTCTTTAGTTCTATATTTACATGATCGGCTATCACTGTTTATGATGTTTACTACGGTAGCACCAAAAAATGATGTTCCGGATATATGTGCAGACTACTGAATGTGTCCAGGCTTTCTGCATTTGGTTTGCAGGTGGCAAAGTTGGTTCTTGAAAATGTTTAGAACGATCTTGATCCACTGGAGGTTCTGCGGCCAAAGCTGCCATCTAATTTAATTGTTCTGAGTTCTGCCTTTTCAGATTAGGTAACCAGAAGAGTCACAGTTGCAGGACAATATTGTCAGAAGGACGGAATCTGACATCGAACGTCTTGTGTGGTCAGAGCATGAACCATATGCACCCAAACCTCTTCTCAGTATGCATGTAAGGATGGGGGACAAGGCATGTGAAATGGCAGTGGCTGTGTGCCTCTGCCGACGGAGTCTCACCAACATCTGTCTCTCTACTCAAATGCAGGCAAGTTTAGCTCCCAATTCCTCCATTTGGTGCTATTGCAATATATCCTGCTTTTTATTGCATTTCTGCAGTTAGTCTGAACTCTGAAGTCTGAACCTCAGCTCTCATAATGTTTGAAACGCAGGAAGTTATTGGCAGAGCTGAATGAACTCTATCCCAATTGGAATTTCTACTTCACAAACATGACGGCAACTTGACCACGGAGATGTACGAAACCAGTCTTGGCTGCAAGACCGGCACAAACAACCCCCTCATCAACTTCATGGTGAGCAGATTCCTTCATCCGAGTGCTGGGATCGATGGGGTGCTACCTTGTCGATGGAATGATGAACGCCAGAGGAAAGGTCGTGTCCGAATATCTACCGGTGAACAGGGATAGATTCTGGTAAGTAAGCAACCTGAAAGCAGCAATGCCTTGTCGACCGTCTCGTCGCGCCCACAAATATAAGATATTATGTCATAGTTTGCTTGCTTGTCTGTAGAGCAATATAGGTGCTAGCCTTTAGCCCATGACGAAACTTATGAACCAAGTAGGAGAGCATGCTGTACTTGTGGTATCAAATCAGGCCCATGTCTTTTGATCTGGTATCCACTGAAGGCCATACACATATATTATCTTGGAGGACCAACATATTGTGGAAAAGAGGATGCACTTACTCGATTTTCAGTGGCACGCATAATGCGGATGAGTGGTACACGAGAGATCCAATTACACAACTTCTCTATAGTAGTATGACAGTAACGGCTGCCCCATGGAAAAGAGATTGACAGGCACACGTTTCCTGCATCCTGGAATAACCTGAACCTTTTTCCTCTTTAATTGTCAACCATTTGATTTCCTCAAGATCTTACCAGAAAATCTCTACCCACCAACTTTAGGTAGTGAATAATAACTAATGGGTCATCTCTAGGTTGAGAAAGTACTCACTCATCTTTACTTAAATTAACTTTGAGTGGTCATTTGCGCCAACATTCAGTTGGTATGAAACCTATGTATAGCATGTCAAATGTGCTATATTTCCGAATGTGAAACCTATGTCGCAAGTGATACGAAAAGAATGTCAAATGTGCTATTTCTGAATAGAGAAAGGAATGGTATAGCATGCATGTATGCACTCAGATTTTTATCCAAACTTTTCCATGTCAATATGCAGATCCTTGCCAAGGGTGACGCACCTGGTCCCTGCTCAACCATCCATTCACCCACTGCTTCGGGAGATAGATGGATGGACCCTGAAATAGACACTGTAACAGCGCCCTCAAGGAAAAGATGGCACAACGTAGTACCGGGTGAGTGCAACACATCACTGGATCTGAATCAGGGTGCTAGTGGCCATGAGCTCACTGCGTTTCGGTTTGTTCCCCACTTGAGGTGGGATGGTGAGGCTCCTTTCGGGTCCAAGTCGGCAATGGGTCGATCGGTCGACTGTGTGCGAGGCGCAAGCGCGTCATTGGCGCCTCGGTGGATCCATTGGCCTGGTGATTCAGCTTGGATGAGGGGCAATGCAGCAGTGGGTTCAGTCAGCAAATGGTTTCTGTTTGTGGGTGAAACTGTGTGAAATGGATTGGCATGAAATGAAATTCAGAAAGCAGTAGAAGTGCACTGCATTTTTCTCTTTCTGAAGAAAGTGTGTGCACTGCTGCATGGTTAATTATTGGGATGGCCTCAATGGCAATGTTAGGTATCAGATAGTGGTATATTCTCATGAGAGTACCAGATGGATGCCATCCTTATCTGACAGGTGGAGATTCTACATAGCAGCCTATCAGTGCATGGAAAAACTGGTATGTTGATGGAACTCAAGGTTGCTCTGAAGAAACTAAAGCAAACAACAGAGATCAAGAGAGTGCAATCTTCTCCTTTTCTTTTGCTGAGTGGAATGCATCTTTTCATCTGGACTGTAGGCTACAATCAACTCAATTTTGTTTTCTCCAAATGAAAAGATGGAAAAGAAAGGGTCTACCGCTACAAAGCAGGTGATCCTTTTTTTCCTCCTTGGAAAACAAATACCCAAATGCTGCCAAAATATGAGATATGGATATGTGATATGTCACTCATGGTGATAAGAGGTTGCATTACATGCTGGTGACAAAGCATGCAGACCACCAACAGTTTCAGTCGCCTAGGACAAGACCCCAAGGTCAGCTCGCTGCAACTGGCCAAAGCATTTCCGGCAAAATTTTGGCCTCTATCTCGAGGCCATAAACTGACTGAACAACTTCGCTGGACAGATACGTCGCAAATCCGGTCGAGTCGGTCGGCGTCGCATTCACGATTAATTTTCCACAAAAATAGAAATAAAAAGGGAAAAAATGCAGAAAAGGAGAACAGGAAAAAGATGAGCCGTTTCTCTTTACAGCTGAAAACCGCTATATCGGGCGCCTTTTGCCGTGTATCATCAGATCAGCCGGAATTGTGAGGAGCAGAGGCGAGCGGCACTTGGGTTGGGAGACGTCAGCCTCCACCCAACCAACACCTGCACCGGGTAGGCTCATCCTGCCCACTGGTTTAAGGTAGCTATTTAAGTGCAGTCCCTGTCTGAAGCTCACCACAGCAGCTGCAAGTTTCTCGGCAGTGCAGATCAGAATCAGCAGATTATTTTGTTTGAACAAACAATCAAAAGTAAGTTTGGAAATTCAGAGATCTATGTGACAGAGACCTGCTTCTGTCCACTGATTGCAACCACTTATTGGTAACCTCTTAGCACACCTACCTGTGCACAGCCCACTTAATGGGCTTTGGGTGTGTACACATTTATGCATCACCATCTACTATTATTTTCTGAAAAATAAAATCATGATCTACTCTTGAAAGTGGCAATTCACTCCGCCTATATCATATATATTTGCAGTGGTTTTAATTTTTCAATGTCTCTTTTTGGGACATATGGCTATGTTTGTGATATTCTTTTCGTGTGCGATATGAACAGGCAGAGCTTTCGCCATCCATTTTTAAAATACTTTAGAAGAATAGGTGATCTTAAAGCAAATATAAAAGGAATGTGACTGAAAGTAGTGAACTGTGCCGATGATAATAGCTTTGGATTACCGAAAACGCCGCCCACACGCACACTATCTTCTTTTCTAGGATGTAAAGCTAAATTCAGTGACCATTTCAGTTGCATTATACGTCTTTTTGCAGAAAAAGAGTACAGGAAAATTTAGTACCATTGCTAAAAAAAAGCTGAATTATCAGTTTGGCCCCAGCTCAAATTTCTTTCTCGCACACGATACAGCACCATTCGCTTCGAGCTTTTCCTAATAAAGACAGATAGATAGAAATGGCGTCCCTCACTCATAAATGATAAAATCCTTCATGTTAAGTACAGCAAAACAGTTTGGTACATCACCTCTGAATTTCGTGCGGTGGTTTGACAAAGCTGGCAAAAAGATGAACTTCTGTTGTCATCTTCAGATCGGTTTTTATTGCCTGAACCTACTTATAGAAACGTATGACACTCTCCCAGCTCAATGCGCATTTACCCGGAGAAAATGCTGAAAGCCACACATTCCATTTCCTTTTCGCGCAATCTTTCGGCGGTAACCTGTGATGCAAAATTCTCCAGATCGACCCATCGCCGCATATTGTGTTGAGGTAGCGCATTCTATAACATGTGAGCAAAAGACAGGCAGGAGTCAAATGAATGTACTATCCTGACAACTGCTGGTACCATTTACTTGTTGTCTTTTGTTAAAATACATGTATTCCTAATTTTGGAGTCTTCTTTTGCTTTTCTCATGTTATAACTTGCCTTCGCTTCACTTGGATTTATTTATTTTCTAAGAAACTTAGACGTGTCTCGGTTTTTGGACTTAAGATCTGCTCTCTAGAATACTCTCTCTGTGTCCTGAGCAATATTTTGTCGAATCTCTCTATACGTGTGAGGGAATCTTTCTACATAGAGGGGATCTTTTCATACGCAAAGAGAATCTTACTTAAAGGAAGCACATTGTCAACAAATCAAATTAAACCAAATTTGGTTGTCATCAAACAAAGTACCCAGTAACAAGACAAAACAGATTGTGTCATCCGAAGGAACACCGCTTTGACATTTTCTTTAGTTGAGTATTGTCATTTTGAGTAGCCTTTGATTACGGAAAATCCCACACAAAACATCTTCATTTCTCAAGCAAAAAGTTAAATTTCAGTGACCACTTCAGCCACTATTGCAGAAAAAAAGAGCAAACGGAAATTTAGTACGTTGCTAAAAAAAAGGGCTGAATCATTAGCCTGGCCCCGGACCAAATTTCTTTATCGTCCCCGACACAGCGCCTATCACTTCAAGCTTTTCCTAATTAAAAGAAGAGGTAGACAGCAATGCCATCGATTACTCACTCGTAAATCCTCCATGCTAAGCAAGTTCTTTTGTAGTAGCAAATCTGCAGAATTCCAAGTCGTACGCCACCTAATTAGTATCAAATCAGCGGAATTCGAAGTAGAGTTCATCACTTGATTAGTAGCAAATCTGCAGAGTTCGAAGACGTGTGTTTCTCTTGAAAATTTAAACATGCTATCTCAGTTTGGTTGTACCGACAACTGATGGTGTGAACAAACCGGTGGACTGACAAAGCCGGGCAACATGATGAACTTCCGTTATCATCTTCACGTCAGTCCTTGTTGCTCGTAGATATGGCTACTTACTGAAACGTATTAAACTCTCCCAGATCGATGTGTACGCATTTATCCGGATAAAATGTCAAAAAGCTGCACGTTCATTTTTCGTTTCGCGCGCACATTCTTTTGGTGGTATCCTTTGATGCAAACTTATCGAGGTCAATCCACGCCACTTACTGAGTTTAGGTGGCGCACACGTTCTATAACATGCGAGTAAGGCAACCCCAACAAGCATTAGCCTGGTTCAAATACAACACATCGGGTACAGAACTTAGCGCCAAAGGGTAATGTTCCACCGAGATGACCACTGCACCTCTTGGTTGTGACCATTGATACTATCCACTCATCTTTTCTTACAAGACATAAATTATTAGTTTTGTAATTTCCTTTGCCATCTCATGTTACACCGTTGCTCCTCACTTGAGCAATCTTTGATGGAATCTTTTCATACGTACAAGGAATCTTTTTATACGTAAAAAGGATCTTTCCATAGGCAAAGGGAATCTTACTAAAAGGATAGCACATTGTCAACAAATCAAATTAAACCAAATTTTGGTTGTCAGTAGACAAACTTTCCAGTAACAAGACAAAAAAGATTGCATCATTTGAAAGCAACTTCTTTTGTCTCACTAACAAACGTTCTACACCGTACAGCTTGGCAGCCTCGCATTTGACATTGTCTTCCAAGTTTATACATATTTTCCCATGTTACTAGTGAAGAACAAACCAGCTATGTAGAAGAAGCTTGTACGTGTGCAAATCGGGCTGAGAGTGCATCGAAAGTAGCTACGGACGGGGCAAAATTAAGCAGCGGTTCCCCCAAACATGCAACGTACACTGACACATCGAGTAAGAGTTAAACCCCAATTGGACTTTCTTAATTGTGTAGGTAGGCATGGACCAGTAAGTGGATGCCACTTCAGTTTGACTTTCGTGTTATTTGTGTAGGCATGAACCAATAGGAGATGCTTTCAAATTGACCTTTTCATATTGTTATTTTAGCTCTCTTGTCCTTTTCAATTTTTTGTAGGCATGAGTCAGTGAGAGGGTGGAATTTAGGAGTTGACTTTATTTTTATTTTATTCTTACTTCGGAAGATTGAACAAATAAGAGCACAACTCACAGGAGAAGATACAATGTAGGATTGTCATGATCTTCCTATTCTAGTGATTCGGCCGCATGGGGTTCGTCCTCAGTTCCTCCTCTATAATGCGTTGGCCTAGCTTTATCTATAAAACGGCACAAAAGCCTGTTTTATATGATCTTTTAATTCTAGAAGCCGAAATGTAAAACAAATGTTGTTTGATAATGCTGGAGTGAGGATAGAAGTTCATTAGGGAGGATGGGTAGATAAGGCCATTCCTAAACGCGGCTTTCGGACTGTTCAAAACCCTCCAGTATTTGCTTATTCATTTTTTATCTAGCTAATCGGGCCATATTGGCATAGCACGAATAATTGCACTACTATCTCAGGTTATCGGGCGGTTCAGACCCATTTTTTTAAACAATACTAGCTAGATGATGTGATTGCACGTAACATCATCCCCAGAGACACGAATAGAGGCAGAAACATACACCGCTAGGAGATCAAAGCCCCATGCTACCACACGATGGCTCCATCCCCTTGTGTTCAACCAAGAAGACGAAACACACAATGCAACCCTCCGACAAGTGTATCGACGACCTATTACTCTGGGTGCACCGACGTAACAAAGCCTCCAACATGCTATTAAGTACACTGACGAGAAGTCTCGCGGACTAACTAGTAGTAAATCGTAGGTAGTTTGCTAAAAACATATGCATCTCCGTTATAGAAAAAGGAGCTAAGATATTTCTGTGGTTTGTCTCACGTAACCTCATACTCAAGTGCGTGTAACCAAACGTGCCTTTAGTTTCCAAAAGTAAACTACAGTTCTCTATGCTACACTAACCCTATCCATGGTACCAAATTAACAAACTAAAGCATAAGCAAGGTAAAGCTGCATCCATAACTGGCCATGGGTTTCTTGGTGCTATGTGAATACTTCCCCGCTAACACATATGGACACAAAACAAGCCGTGCACGGGTTGGAATCAGCACAACCCAACCCACACACTGCTAATGATGCACAAGTTAGCCGGCCATTGCCCTAAGCATGCATGCATGAACCGTGCCAACTCATCAAGTATCCATTTTTATACAATTATAAGCGTAGTGCGATGGAGCTTTCATGTTGTCCTTTCTTGGATTTGTGTAAGCACGGCCCAATAAGGGGATGCCCTTAATTATCAGAAGAAAGCATGCACCTCACAACGATCTTCCCTTTCTGGAGAAAGCTCTCTCCCTCTCTCTCCTTCTCATCTTAGGCGTTGGCATTTTCGTCTACAGGGAGCATTAATCCAGATAAAGTAGACGTTGGCCAGTGTCTTGCGTGCTAGGTGGAATATGTTCAAGTTTAATTAACATATCCCTACAAGCCTCATCTTGAGGCTTTATGGTTTGTGCTCAATGACATGGTATCCTCATGAAACGGATCAAGAAGAGAATATTCTGCCAAAATACCACAATCATGTGTTGTACCCGTGCACACTTTGGTTCAGATTGCAAACTGATTTTTATCTTGGCAGGACTCAAAAAGAGAGGGAAAAAGATCCAGAATGCTCCAATAGCCCGACACTTGACGAGGAAGAAGTTCCAATAGCCCGACACTTGTTCTTACGTTTTTTATCATCGTGCTCAAACAGCCAAAACATGATTCCGCACTTTCAGTTATATTTCTACACGGTTCATGTGGTTGTGCGCATTCCTGTATGCAGAGGCGGACGGTATCTGATTTCCTTGTGAAACACATCAACAAGAGAATATCCCAGAAAAATGCCGCAATCATATGTATTGCTCATGCACATTGGGTTGATTGCCAACTAATTTTGATCTTGGCAGGACTCAAGAGGAGAAGGGAAAAGATTGCTTGACGCATATTTGACGTGACGGAAGAGAAGTTTCCATCGCATGACACTTGTTCTTACAGTTTTTATCATGGTGCTCAATCAACAAAACACGACTCCATACTTTCAGTTCTATTTTTACATGACTCATGTGGTTGTGTGATTTTTTTTATGCAGATGCGGACGATACCTGATTTCCTCATGAAACATATAAAAAAGCGAATCTTCTACCAAAAACACCACAATCATGTGTTCCGCCCATGAAAACTTTGGCTCGATTACCAATGGATTTTGATCTTGGCGGGAGTCAAAAAGAAGGGGGGGAGGGGGGAGGGGCTTTCTGTGGCATGACACATGCTCTTACATTTTCAATCATGCTCCCGAAGTACAGTTACAAAATTTAGTTATGTTTTTACACGGTTCATGTGGTTGTGTGCATCTTCGTAATGCTGGGGCGGACGGTGAAATCATGTACCCATAATCTTTGATTCTCAACGGTGCGTAGGTGTTCTGTCATACACTGGAGTTAGCATTGTGCAGAGAAGCCCTACAACGAAAATGTATTAGTAGTTAGTTTTTCTTATAAACAATGGTGGTATTTATCAACTATGATATAATATAATTGATTACTAGATTTTGATTAGAAGGGTGCAGATATGTATATGTATGAGAATTGAGTACCTCTATAGAGTTTCCATTTGACCATGGTACATTTATTATTGGGTTCTTATTTCACGCTTTTAGTTGGTGCCCGTCCAACGATTTTACCCTTAGTTTTCACCTCCCCTCGGTTTTAACCCTAAACTACAGGGTGGTGTTATGATTTTGCCGTTCCACCCCATTTTCGTCTGGTCAAAGACCTTTGACCATGACGGTGCCATTTCAGGACGCTATTGCTCCTCCTTGTAGGTGGACCCTTTGACTAAAAAAAATTGTTTCTTCCCTTACATGTGAGACCAACTTTGGGGGGGGGGGGGGGGGATAAAAGAACATGTCACTTACATGTGGGACCCATCCAACAGAAAAGAAAAAGAAAAATCTAAAGTTTTTGTTTGATCATGTTACATTTATTATCGTGAATGCTAAAAATTTGACGTCACATTTTTAAGCATCGCAAATCAAATACTCAAGAAGGCAAATTATATTGTCGCGAGGATGGCAATTTTTTTAGCAAGCATGGCAAAGATTTTTTTTTCCTTTTCATTTTGGGTGTTTGATTTGTCTGATGTTTGATGTGTAACCAAACCCTTTATTATTTGAACCATCGCAAGAACTTGGGGGCAGTAGTCATGAGCATTGGCCCTAGATGCCAAAACCTGAAGCAATGCCATTTCCGGTGTGTGTACGTGGCCTGGGTAGGCGTACCATTTTCGGCCGGAGAGGTCAATGCCGCCGCCCGGCAACAGAGAGACCCAAAGCGCAGGCAACAACTCGCCGTTTTTCATTGCGATACGAGATGTGTACTCAATAAAATACAGTACATGTACGTACGCGACATGAACACGTGACGTCACGAATCATGTGACACGCACACGCGACACTAGTCTGTTGTGGCTACGGTTGCGGCCAGATCATCACTAGTGCAGCTATAGCTGGAGTAGTTTATACAGTAAAAACAAGGAATGTTTCAAACGACATATGTTTACTAGCTGTTAAAGCAAAGATTCTGAATGTATTTTCCACAAGAAAGAGCCTGCGGTTTCGTTGAAAAAAAAAAAGCTTCTGAATGTTCGGCATAACACATTTTACAAAAGAAAATTACGCTCAGCCTTGTTTGACAAATTACTAACGGTGGTTAAAAAAATGATTCTAAATGTTTTTTTTTCCACGGGGAAGAACCTGAAGCGTTCGTCGAGAGCAAGCTTCCGAACGTTTGACAAACGATCATAACAAAAAAAAATGTATAGATGTCGTCTGACAAAATCCGTTGCTAACATTGTCATAACAAGAGATTCAAAGAAGCATTATAAAATGTGTATCTTTAGGACTGATCCGAACGCCGTGGTAATTTTGGAACCGGGGGGAATATATGCAAGATCTCGTGGCCAGCCCAGCGCGCGGCAGGCAGCAACCAGCTGCATGCGCCGGTGACAACGACGCACACCCGTACCCGCGACGAGAACAAACTGCCATAGTAGTGAACCAGCGCGCGTGGCACGCAGGCACGACGCCGTTTGCGTCGCGTGGCGTACGTGCGCATGCTTTTCCGTGACCGTGCCGTCGCGGACCGGGCTAGACCGGACAAGCTTTCCGTTGCGAGCCCACCGGCCGGGTGCACGCCACGACCGCTCATTGTGTGCGTGGTAGAGAGGATTTGACGCTTTTTTTTCACCCTCGCCGGCGTCATGTCGCACCGAACGAGCGGACGAACTCGCCGTGGGTGACCGGCCGTCGGTCGCCCGATCGAGTCAAGCAGATTCGAAGCTCTGTACTTTTTATTCACCGTGCAGATTCTTTGTTTTTTTTTTCTTTGACGGTGCAGATTCGGAGCTTCATTCGCAAAAAAAGAGAACCCCATGGGACATGTGGTTAGCAAAATCAAAATTCATACAAAATTCATATAATGAGAAGAAAAGATTCGGAGCTTGGAAAGAGACTGTTCATGGAAAATCGATGGCATGCATGCATGCGCACACGTGCTTTTTTTTAATATAGTACAGACGCAAGCGCTCATATATACTCATTCTTATGAACGCACACACGCACACCCCACCCCTATAAGCATAACCGAGAGACTAAGCCGGCATGTCATCCTAAGATTTTACGAAGTCATTGTATGCATCTCGTAGTCGATGAGAACGTCTCCTCCTACTAAACGCGCATCGCCGGAAATCTTGAACTAAATTCAGAATACCAGAACTTAAACCCTGATGAGCTGGAGATACCACTATCCTCCTAATCATTCAATCACAGTTTGGTTCGCACATGCACATGCGTGCTGAGCAGCGGGTTGGCCGTCTCGTTGTGAGTCTGCGTGTGCATATGTCACAGAGAGACCGGGACGGGGCATGTACATCACATGATCTGGTTTTGAGGTTGCTTAGCTTAGGGCACGAACAATGTGCTGATTCCTGTGTCTTTTCGACACGTACGGTGCGGTCTGGTTGCATACGTCACAGAGGAACGTACGCAGGAATGCACGTGGTACTCAAGTTTCGAGCATAGGTTGACATATGAACATGCGCCGAGTCTGCACTGTGCCCGCATGCAGGCAGTGGCAGCGCATGCATGCATGAGGATTTTACTTTTAGAACAACCAGGGGTCAAAACGAAAAGAGTATCGAATAGTCCGAAATGTTGCGTCGTAGTACTATTTGGCGTAGTAAGTTTGTGTTACGTACGCACACACGAACAGTTTGTTGTGCCGGTGAACAGCGGGTCGTCTCCTGTTTTTTGACACGCTACGGTCTAGGACGTTTGGAGGTTACTTAATTAGGGAATGAACGACCGACGTCGTCGTACGTGCCGAGTCTCGAAACGTGGCACACACTACTGGTCACTGCATGCCCGCTGTCGTTGTGGCGGAGCTCGACCGTGCACCTGGATTTTGGAACGAGTCCAAGGAGTCCGAAAGATCGAGTGAAATATTTCAACGATCTAGGTGCATAGGGCCTACCCTGCCGCTGAAAACGCTCCTCCTTCCCAGCCACTGCACTCTACACGCGCACGCAGGGTCAACAAAATAAAACAAAAAATGTTGGCTCGTGCAATGCACATTCTTCTTTGCATCCACTGTGGGCCCGCCGGCCAGAATATTTTTTAAAATTTTTATAGAGGTTTTTTTACCGGTGTGCCGTCCCTACCGAACTCCCCTTCGCATCCCGCGATATATCGATCGATGTGGCTCAAATCCGAGCGTGCCGAGTCTCAAGGCATGGCACATATACACTGCGCGGTGTAGCGAGCTTGACCATGCAGCATTTTAGAAGGGGTCAAAAGAGCCTACATTTTTCAAAGATCTACTAGGTGGACACGACCGACTCTGGCCCTAATAAAGCTCTGTCACCGCACATGTGCAGAGCTTAGAAAGCAAGGGCCGCAAGAAGAGAACTTTTTTTTTTGCCAAAAGAGAACATTTTTTTGTGTAGCTTGACCATGCAGGAGTTTAGAAGGAGTCAAAAGCACTACTCAAAGGAGTCAAAAGTAGTACTCGAAAGAGCCTGCAAAACACCCTGGCCCCAACAAATCTTTAACATTTTGCACAAAAAAAAGTCCTTAAAAACTACTCAAGGCCAGATGAGTTAAATTCATGTCCAGATTTCAAATTTCGTGAAAATCACAATTCATCATTGGAGTGTCGCCAAAAAAAAAAAACAAGTGTAAACAAGAAAACTGTGCCAGACTCCTCACTTTCGTTATTTTAGCCTACACCGCAAATCAAATGTTTTCCCACAAAGCAGCGCGGCAGTCAGGTCGGTGACGTTCATGTCAGTGCCAATAGCAAATTTAAACAAATTTACAGATAGTTATTCTCGGTCAATGTCGATGGCTGTCCGATGAAGATTTCCCTCAACTTTTTTGCACAGAGCACACATGCCATTCCTTGGATCAGACAAATGTGCCGTTAACATTAACTTTAAGATAACTCTTTCTCTATGGCTTAGGACGGTTTTTTTTATTTAATTTTATTTATTCATGGTCGTTTTGCATCTTGTTGTCTTTCTGTTATATATGGACTAGTACCATTTTCCTTTGTAATTATCGAATAAGACAAGCTCTTTTGCCGCCTTAAGAAAAAAGAACTGGCCAATGCCTTGACTTGAGCCGTGTCCATCACATGTAGTTTCTCCTCTCTCTCTTTTGAGACCGTGTAGTTTTTCCTTACCTTCAGGTGCTTCAAGTGGCTAGACAGGGTCTACATTTTTACCATATATAGGTATAGTAATATATACACCAGTTTTGACCGATACGCCCTTGTCAGCACGTGTGCCACGTGGGCGTGCACCCGGTGCAGGGCGAAAAGCTAGGCACGTCCCACTTGTGCATGCATGCAGAGCCAGGTGCGGAGGCTGTCGCCGGCGCGTCACGGCCGCGTCGGATTCCCGCCGCGCGCAGCCGCTCGCCACCACCCGCTGCCGCGCCGGCACCACCACCATGCATATGCAGCTAGCGTGCGTGCGTGCGTGCGTGCGTGAGTGCGTGCTTGCTTGGTCGCTCGCTCGCACACGTACGTACAACTAATGGGATCTCCCTCCAACTTGCGATTAGCCGATCCCCCTTTCTCTGCCGCCCAATCCACCCACGAAATGTGTAAAGCACACCACACTCATCGACACATCCACACATCCACACATAACGTGCGCCATTGCACCAAATTAGGCCTCTCTGATTAGTTAAAAGCGTGTTCAGTTACGCACCGCATTAAGTAATTGCGTTCATCTAGAAGTAGAAGAAACCAGGTTACCCTCATAATTTGGGTGCTCCGGCCATTGAACCCCTAGGCCCTAGCTAGCTAGTAATGACGAGGTCAAGCCGGTTCCGGTAGAGGAGCGAATGCAACAACGTGTTGGTACTCGTTCCGATGGCGGTAGTGATCCTTCGGTAATGCAGCTATGCAGGGTCCTTGTATTTTTGCTATGTTTAGGATGCTTTAAGCTCTATAATAGACCTTGGTCTTATTCGCAAAAAAAATAATTAATCCAGGTTTTCAAGAACGAATTTGCTAGCTACGTACCAATTGATGAACCGCGATGATAATCTTGACAATAACGATGCATGTTACATGGAAGTGACACGACTCTGTATCATTGCGATGCACACAACCATATCGACACGACACGGGGCTGGCGCCGATCATATACACCGTATGGGTGTAATAAACGTGTGATCTAGCTTGCTAGCTGTAATCAGTTTGTTCCCATTTTCAGGCAGGCCGGATAAGTGGCAGGGTACGTGAGCGGGTAGCTCAAGCAAGCGTGTTGCTTAGCTCCCCTGTCTTTTCGCCCAAAAGATGGGGGCAGGGCACCAAGCTAAGCTAAGCTCGAGAAGAAAATTAACAGAAGGAACAAACTAAAGCGGGCAACGTAGGTGCGTGCCCCCTTTAATTCTCCCATCTTCTTCCTCTTCTTCCACCCCTGGCCACCCTTTCCTTCCTCCCTTTGCTTTTCTTCCTGAGTGACGCATGCAAATTGCAACCAGTTACAGATCGAGCAGCGGCAACACATACTCAAAACATATATGATATATCTTGCACTGCATTGTGTCTGTCCACTACGGATTCCGTCGACTTTCTCGGCGCTGCTTTACGATTAGTTCCGCCTTTTAATTCGTCCGGCCTAATGCTTTTTCAGCATCTTCCTTCCTTTTCCGCGGCACTAGCGGTGGATCGCAGCCCTCATCGCGAGCACTAGTGCCTCCCAATTTGGTGCTTAATTGTGTGCACTGTCCACACATTCGTTAGTGGGAAGAGAGACGGAGAAAGAGTATCCATCCCTCCATCGTAGCTTCTCCGATCGTGTGTGTCCCTCGGTCTATATAAGCACGGTCGCTTCTGCCATCACTCCTGCCTGTCCCTGTCCCCCTCCGGCCTCCCTCCTCCTCTTGTCCTCCGCATGTAAGCTCGATCGGCTCGGACAAGAAGCAACCCGCTTCAACCCCCGACCATCGATCGGCCTCATCATAGTGGAGTGCTGGAGTACGTGGTATATAGGAGGCGGAGGACATGGTGAAGTTCTCGCGGGAGTACGATGCCAGCATCATCCCGGAGTGGAAGCCCGCCTTCGTCGACTACAGGGGCCTCAAGAAGCTCATCAAGAGGATCAAGGTCGAACGGCGCGACGCCGACGACAGCAGCAGCGCAGGAGACTCCTCGCCGGATACTGCCGCCCTCGCCGCCGGCGTCGAGAGCGCCGGCTATGGCGCTGGCTTCTCCGTGCTCGACCCCGTCCGCGCCCTCGCCGCCCGGTTCGCGCCCAGGGTGCAGGCCTCCATGGTGCGTGCTTGCGCGCGTCAGGCGATACGAGTTGATCTGGCTACGTGCGTGCAGGGTACTGATGATGTGCATTTTGGCATGCAGGATGACGAGGAGAGCGGGGATTCCGGCGAGCTCGTGCGATCCACGGACAAGCATGTAAGCTGATGCATGCATGCATGCATTTCGTGGATGCATCTGCAACTGAATCATTCATGTACTAACTGACGTGTTTGACGTGTGCAGGAGCGGGAGTTTCTGGAGAAGGCGGACGAGGAGCTGGAGAAGGTGAGCACCTTCTACGCGGCGCAGGAGGCGGAGCTGCTCGGCCGCGGCGAGGCGCTCATCGACCAGCTCCGCATCCTCGCCGACGTCAAGCGCATCCTGGCCGACCACCCGGCCACCCGCCGCGCCCGGGGCTCTGGCCGCGGCCGCTCCGTACCGGCGGTGGCGCCGCCCTCGCCGGCGCTCAGCAACTCCGGCCGCTACCTCCTCTCGGGCCTCGCCACGCCGCAGTCCATGTCAGGTAGGTGTCCATAGTCCAGACCGGTGCGCGCACACGCACGTCCGTTGGTGTCGACGTACGACACCCAACCAACCTGCGTCACGTCCCAGCACATGAACTCCACTACCGGCCTCTCGATCATCTTTACGCGTGTGCATGGCAATATGGCACGTGAGCACCATCTCCATCGATCGATCGGAGGAGGAGTCTCTGACACTGACACGCATGGCACGGTGCAGATGGGAGCGTGGAGCTGCAGCAGGCGCAGATGACGGAGGGCGCGGCGGTGGCGGACGAGGTGATGGCGGCGCTGGAGCGCAACGGCGTCAGCTTCGTGGGATTCCCCGGCAAAAAGGACGCCAAGAAGGAGGGCAGCGGCAGGGGCGGGAGGCTGCAGCTGCCGTCGACGGTGCGCATCGACATACCGGCGAGCAACCCGGGGCGGGCGGCGCTCAAGGTGTGGGAGGAGCTGGTGAACGTGCTGCGCAAGGACGGCGCCGACCCCGCCGCCGCCTTCGTCCACCGCAAGAAGGTGCAGCACGCCGAGAAGAACATCCGCGACGCCTTCATGGCGCTCTACCGCGGCCTCGAGCTGCTCAAGAAGTTCAGGTGCACACTCCGGCCGCCATCGCCATGCGCCATGCACGACTCATTCAGTTGATTAAAATTGCCTTTGCTTTCGCCGTGAGAATTGTGACATCTCTGACGGATTTGTTGTGCTTTTTCTGTTGCATGGATGATGGATGGATGGGTGCAGTTCTCTGAATGTAAAGGCCTTCACCAAGATTCTCAAGAAATTCGTCAAGGTACGTGCGTCATAATTAACATACTCTGCCCACTAGCAGCATATATAAATGCACACGTACTTTGCAAAATGGATGGACGGGAACAGTGTAGAGTGTTTTAAACAACATGATTAAGGAGGTTCTAGTACTTGATTAACACTTCTTTTAGGGGAGAATATACTCTTCATCAGCTATAATCAAGACATGGCTAGTGAGTGACCACTTTGTAGTATCTTTTAGGGTCGTCCTAGTGACTTACTGAATTGACATACTACTGCGATTTGCACTAGCCTAGCTCTGAAAAAAACAATGCTAGCAATAGAACTGGCATGCATAGCTGAACTGATGCTAGCAATAGTGATTTACAGAATATGCATACTTTGGAAAATGGATGGCCAGGAACAGTCCAGAGTCCTAAACAATAGACAGAATAAAGAGAAGAGAGTATATTCTCCACTAGTAGCACCAGCTCTTTATCCAGAAAAAAGAGAGGAGAGTATTCTCAATACTTCTTTTATGGGAGTATATACTTGCTATCATATAGTAGCATCAGCTCTTTATCCAGAAAAAGAATACTGTCAACTACTCCCTCCGTCTCAAAATATAAGAACGTTTCTAACACCAGCATAGTGTCAAAAACGTTGGACAGAGGAAGTATTATCAAATAGCACGGCTCAGCTAGTGATCTGTGTGGTTGTAATGAATGGGCAGCCGCAGATGTAGACTAGAGTGATGTGCAACGATGGTACTACAGTAGTAGCAACAGAGACTAGCCCAGCTCTGAAAAATAAAACTTGTAACAAAACTGATCTGTAGTTTGCAGTCGGCAACTGACACAAAATGCTCTCTCAGGTGTCGGAGCAGCAGCAAGCAACGGACCTTTTCTCGCAGAAGGTGAAGAGGTCATCGTTCAGCACGTCCGACAAGGTATCATCATCTTACAAGATTCTTAGAAGAGTTTCAGACCTATAAGACACGAACAGAATGAATTGATGTGTTTACATGCCATGAAATTTCGAGCAGGTGCTTCAGCTGTCGGACGAGGTGGAGGCACTCTTCCTGAAGCACTTCGCGGGCAACGACAGGATGGTGGCGATGAAGTACCTCAACCCGCAGCAGCCCAAGAACACCCACATGATCACCTTCCTCGTAGGTAGGCACCTAGATTCAGATACCGCAATTCTACCATGTACCTACGGTGAAGAAATTCAGAATTCTAACTCTGCGGTTCTAAAATTTTCAGGGTTGTTCACGGGCACATTTGTGAGTTTGTTCATCATATACGCCATCCTGGCACATGTTTCCGGCATTTTCGCCTCAACTGGAAACACGGCCTACATGGAGGTAGTCTACCATGTCTTCAGGTAACCTCTCAGGCCAAGGTTCTGATCATAGATAAGAGCTCTGTTCTTGGCATGATTTCATTTTAGTCGATATCTTAGATTGTTAGGGATGCAGTTTTACCTTGGCCTGACAGTAGATTGTGCCTTTGCTCTTGTGCAGCATGTTCGCACTCATCAGCCTGCACTGCTTCCTCTACGGGTGCAACCTCTTCATGTGGAAGAGCACCCGGATAAACCAGAATTTCATCTTCGACTTCGCCCCCAACACCGCCCTCACGCACCGGGACGCCTTCCTCATGTCCGCCTCCATCATGTGCACCGTCGTCGCCGCCTTGGTCATCAACCTCTTCCTCAGGAATGCCGGCGCATCCTATGCCAACGCCGTGCCCGGGGGGCTCATAGTGGTAAGAAACACAAACTACATATGTTGAACCAGAAGATGACTTTCGAACTTGGGCTATGTTGCAACTGAAGTCAATTCTCAAAATTCTGAATTTACCTGTTTCAGCTGTCAGCCGGACTTTTACTCTGCCCGTTCAATGTGTTCTACCGCTCGACACGTTACTGCTTCATGCGCATCATGCGCAACATCATGTTCTCACCATTCTACAAGGTAAGGGGAGACATCTAAATATTGTTTCCAATCCGCCAAACAGCTATGAACATATAGTTGATGATAAGCCTATCTTGCCTTTGTGATCCAGGTTCTGATGGCCGATTTCTTCATGGCTGACCAATTAACTAGTCAGGTAATAATTAATAATTGCACGATTATACTACAACCGAGGAGCCTCAAAATGCAAGTTCTTACAAGCTAAACTTGTACATGTTCCAGATCCCGTTGTTAAGGCACATGGAGTTTGCAGCGTGCTACTTCATGGCAGGAAGCTTTAGGGCTAACCCATATGAGACTTGTACTACCAGCCAGCAGTACAAACACCTGGCCTATGTCATCTCTTTTCTCCCTTACTATTGGAGAGCTATGCAGGTATGAATCGACATACCAACAACAGTAAGATCTCAAGTTGTCAAAATCAGTTTCAAACTGAACTTTGTGGCCATTTTTTTCCTTGAAGTGTTTAAGAAGGTACATAGAAGAACATGACATTAATCAGCTGGCCAATGCTGGGAAGTACGTGTCGGCGATGGTGGCGGCTGCCGTCAGATTCAAGTACAATGTCACACCGACACCATTCTGGATGTGGATGGTCCTCATCTCGTCCTCAGGCGCCACCGTTTACCAGCTCTACTGGGACTTTGTCAAGGATTGGGGCTTTTTCACTCCCAAATCTAAGAACCTATGGCTCAGGGATGATCTCATCCTGAAGAACAAGTTCACCTACTACATTTCCATGGTATTTTACTTTGTCCAACTGATTTATAGTACAGCATCAATGCAGAAAATGACCAGATTTATTATCACTAATTCTTTCACTATGCAGATGCTAAATCTAGTGCTTCGGCTAGCATGGGCTCAAAGTGTGATGAAGATCCGTATTAATAAGAACGAGACTCGCCTGCTGGATTTCTCCCTTGCTTCCTTGGAGATAATCCGACGAGGACACTGGAATTTCTACAGGTATTTGAAACTAGTGTACAGCTAGAATCAATATCTTCGGTTTAATGTTTTGGTTATAACTCGGGTATATGGTTGACTGGATTGCAGGCTGGAGAACGAACACTTGAACAATGTTGGCAAGTTCAGAGCAGTGAAGACTGTCCCATTACCATTTCGTGAACTCGAAACGGATTGATGATAAGACGAGAGAAGAGTGTAACAGCGTTCTCCCAATACCAAGGGAATTTAGGTTCAGAGTTCCAGGAATGGTTGAGCTGACCCTAGTAATGCTTGCTGCTAGATTTGGTGTCGAGGTGGTAATAAAGCCTTCAGAGAGCATATCCACAAGATCACAATGTTGCTGATCTTAAGATGGAATAAGCTCAGATGGTGCATTGTATCAAGTTCGCCAGGGCACTGCTAGCTGAGGCATTCTGGTCAAGAAAGAGGGGGTAGGATCCTCATTGCCCATTGAAGATTGATGTGCATAGATCAGCAAAGATTTTAGCTTTGCTGATGATTAAGCTGTATGTTTGTGTGTGTGTGTGTGTCTAGGGATTGATGCCAAGATAATATTGCACGTGTTAATATGAACAACGCAACAACTGATTTTGAACAATGGTTTGGTACACACATGTAACAATCCAGTGTTGGGGAAGAACACAAAATAACAAATGAAACAAGATACAATAGGCATAAATTAACTCAGTAAAAGCCCAGTATTATCCGATAATACAGCGAAAGCAAGATGCTTATCACGACAAATGACTACACAATCAAAGCATACGGACAGTACATATTTTACATGTCACATGATGCACACAATAAACAGACAACTATGGCAAGTACCTCCAATGGGCTGGACGGTCTTTCGAGACCAGAAGAACCCTTGATGATGAGTAATCAAATGTAGGGCAGTACAAATCATCAGAGCCAATAACCTCTCTTGCTCCAATGGTGTTTCCACGGTCAAAGCTGTAGGTTTGTTGGACGCCTTCTTCATTGAAGGCATCAAAAGCAAACAAGCCCATACCGCATGAAGCCAAGACAACATTGGAATTGCCCCACACTTGGGTTATTGAAGAGTGATGGAAGTGGGCATTGAACTCTGGTAATTCATAGGTTGCAACAAGCCTCCCCTTTTTCAGTGAATACTGCTGGATTCGTGATTTCGGCCCCCCTTTTATTTGCAGCCTGCCTTCTGTGCTACCAATAAATACTGAGTCTCCACGTGAGAACACTGAGTTTGCCGTTCCACCGTTTCTTGCCATTTTAAGACCGATGCCAGAAGGTACACGGAAGTCAAATACATTAACACTTTCTTGCGTAGTGAAAACACCATCATTTCCCTCAACCTCGGATGAACTAACTCTGCAAAAGACAGCCACATACAGGTTAATGATGAGGCTGAGCCAGATCACATAGAGCAGAATTGCCTACATCTGTTTTCAGATACTTATACCCTTTCTAAGCTTCAGCTTTATCAGTGAACAGGACAAGTATCAAATGCATATATCATACGCCCATAGTAACCAAAAAAACATCTAGCTTCACCAGAACAAGTCAACTTAATCTAGGCAGGATCTCAAATGGCAGTAATAACAGAACAGTGAAATGCAGTTAAGGCAAGATTGTTTTAAGTTACCTTTGACGAACTCCTCCGCCCACCTCAGCATCCGTGTTGTTCACATGAAGGCAGTAAACTCTTTTACCAGCAGAAGCAACAGATAATAAGGGTTGTGGGTTAAGCGAATTCACATCCCACAACCCAATTGATTCGGTCCCAGCAATAACGACCTTCCCCCTGCTACGCCATTGTAGTGGGCTGGAGTACTCCATTCCAAGTACTGGGCTGCTTGCTTCCCATTTCATCACTACATCGCCATCACGGATGTCATAAGCTGTGACCATCTTTTGCTTGCTAGCAGTAGAAAGGAGGAGAGGTCCGCATGGTCTGTACCACCATTGTGGACGTTCTATGGTTGAAATAGCAGAGCTAGATCTTGATGAACCTATATTAGGAAGAGGCCCAAGAACTGTCCTGGCTGATGGTACAGGAGCATGAGATGCCTCCTCCTCGACATGAAATGCTTGTACTTCTCTGTTGTAGTAATCCCAGCTGCAAAACCCAGGTTCCAATGCATTACCAGCTGATGCTGCGACCACATATCTACCGGAGCATCCATCTACACCTGGGGCACGAATCAACCAGCAATCACCCCAAGTATTATGTGACACCAGACTGGGAGGTTTATATTCAGACTTGAACTGTATCAGAAAAGTTCAATTGAATCAGCACTTGAAAGAAAATATTATCTGTGCACAAAACTATGGAAATAAAAAGAATATTTTAAGTAAATAATCAAGTACCTCATGGTTTGCAATATCATAATAAGAGCAGGTGCCATCTCCATGAGCAAGAAGAACAGCTTCCCCCTCTGAAACAAACCATCCACCTGTTGCAGACTTATTTCCTATCCCTGATAATTGATCAATGGAAGACTCCTCGGTTTCCTCCTGTATCGCCATTGATGACTTGTTTTCCTGCTCATCAAACTCTTCTAGGTTCTCACCACACAATTCCATTTCGACTTCATTAGTTGAACCATCTGGAATCTTTGAGCTACCTTGGCTAGACGTCTTGCCACTAGCATCTGCTGCTTCACAAATCATGTGCTTTTCCAAGTTCTTAGCTCTGCGATCCTTGAAGAAGTCACTCTCTTCGCCATCTAAAGAAGCCAGAAATTCCATGGCTATACTGTTCTCGTCATCACGGGGCTCAAGGGTACCAGGTTCCATTTTTCCATTACAGCCTTTTATCAGAGCCACGCACGACTCCTGTTGGGTAGCAGAAGTCTTACGATCCCTCGATAGTTTATGATGTGGGAAAAACCTTGCCTCCAGTTCATCAGTATTCATTCCTTTTCCAGCATTCTTCAGGTCACGTGGCTTCACAGCAGCAGATTTCTCACCTGCACCCTTCTTAGCGTGAGAGATCTCACAGTCACTGTTATCTTCAGTACCTAACTGACTCTTATTATCGACTTTGACATGAGAAATTGCCTGCTCAATTGCATTGATTTCTTTCTGGATATTTGACAATATCTGTTTTGGCTCATCCGGGTTGTTATCGTCCAGCATCTCCTTGGTCTTCTTGATATCTGTGGCAATCTTCTGAACCCTCCCTTCCAGCGCAGCCAGCTTCTCATGCAGCTTGCTTGGGTACTTGTTCACACTGCACAAAGCTTTCACCGATTTTCCCTCGCCACTTGTTGCTGCTTTCTCAAAAACTCTAATCTTGTCAGCCAATTTCCCCTTCTCTCCCTGCTTATTACACTCCTCGGGCTTCTTTTGATGCTCTCTCACTCCCGAACAAACATCATCCGAGTCTACCATGTGCACGGTAAACACAGGAATAACAGCACTGCTACCTCCATCACAATCGCTCTGGGTAGCGGAAAATGCTTTGGCAGAAACCTCCCCTGAACCAGCAAGACCAGCAACAACATTCCTGGAACTGATCTCATCCACCACTTTCAGGTCATGCCCCTCCTCTTGCTTCCTACTAATTTCATCGCCTAGCTTTGCCCTCGCATCGAAGATGCCCTGTCTTTTCCCATTCCCCTCATCACTCTGCTTCTTCACATTGGAGTCAAATGCTCCGCTGCTCTCTCTGAACACATCACATTGCTTCACCGCATTCACATCCAAGCTCACTTTTTTCCCACTGACCTGCTTTGGCTTTGCATCAAGGCTCTCTCTGCTCCTGCCAACGCCATCGGCCTGCTTGGCCTTGGCATCCAAGATCTCTCTTTTCCTGCTGATCTCTTCCGCCGCCTTCGCCCTCCGCCCCCTCGAATCGAACCCTAGGCTCCTGGAGCCGATCTCATGAGCGGCAGCATCTGAAGCCCGGGCAGCGACGCTGCCTGTGCCTCCCCTGGCGGCATCTGAGGTCCTGGCGGCCGCGCTCACGGACCTCCTCCCCCTCTCGGTGGAGACGGACCTGATCCCGCCGCTGACGCTCCGCCGCAGGCCCGGCTCCGCGTCCTTCCCGAGGGAGGCCCTCCCCGCCGGCAGCGCGGCGGAGGCGCGGAGCGTGGAGACGAGCCTGGAGGAGGGCTCGACGGAGCCCCCCGGGATCCTGCTGGCCCGCGGGATCGAGGAGGTGGACCACCGCACCGCGGAGGTGGGCTGCTGCTTGGAGAGCTTCGACGCGGAGTTCTCCTTGCCCGCGGCGGCCGCGGCGGCGGCGGTGCCGGGGGTGCGGCGCGGGGCGGCGGAGGAGGAGGAGAGTGGGAACGGCCTGGGCGTGAGCGCGCGCGGGGCGGCGGTGGAGCCCGCCTTCACGCCGCTGCCGCCGCCGCCGCCGCGGTCCTTGAGGCGGGCGGCCATGCTCGGGAGGGGCTAGGGTTTGTGGATCTCTGGGGGAAGAGGGGAGGGACGGGGGTTTGATTTGGGAATGGCGGATTTGGTTTGGGATTTTAGGAGAGGGGAGGCGCGTTTCAAATTTCGAAATGCTGTGGGCGCGCCGTGTGGCTGTGGGGTGGGGCCCACGCCAGCGGGCTCGGCCGCGGGGTGGGCCCACCGTGGAAGAGGCACGCCGGGAGCTCCTCAATCGGCGTGGCCCCTGGCAATATGTTTTGTTATTTTCTTAAGAAATTTTGAAGAGAGTATACATGTGTCTTCATTTTTTTAAATGTTAGAAATCATTTAAGTAACAATATATGCAAATAAATCTTAATAGGCCAGAAAATGTTTAATCTACTTTTGGATTTTGTTCAAATACTTTCAGAGGGTTTTTTCATCTATATCTATATATATTAAATAATATGTTTACGCGATTGGTGAAATGTGATTTGCAGAGTTGCAAATGGAAGTTGTATCATATGTAAACATTTTTTTTATTGATTTGGAAATACCAATTTATTTTCGATAAAAATATTCATGGCTACCAAAAGAAATGTCCACGTGTTTCAAAATAGATGTTTGTGTATTTCAAAAAAAAAACTTGACTCAAAGAAGTATTCGTGTACATCAGAAGAATGGTATGGTGCTTAATCTGAAAACGAGTGTAAACAACAAATCACTAAATTCAGAAATTGAAAAACCATAAAACAAAGAAATATGAAAAACAAAACAATAATGAAGAAGGGTGGAAGAATAAGCTTTCTTAAAAAACACTCCCTCCGTCTGAAATTCGGGATAGAGGAGTAATTGCAAACTCTCGCTTGTGTTGCTGCTCGCCGCAACACCCGGGCGCCCCCGGCCTCCTCTGACCTAGTCCACCCCTACCATTCACCCACTCATCGTCTATGACTGCTTGCTTCAAAAGGAGATCGATGTCCATCCCTTGACAGATGTATACCCATTTTTTCTGTTTAAAAATAGTATATATGTACATCTATTCAACCTGTACAGATGCACACCCATTTTTTCTATTTAAAAAGAGTATATAGATACATTTGTTAAACCATATTGTTTAGCAAATAGTATATGATTAAATTTGTATATATGTATGCTAAAAAAATAAGTATATCTAAAGCAATCTCTCACATATGGTTAAATTTGTACTCTAGAATTTTCTACAAATATGATTTTCTAATCATATATTACAACCACTGCTACGATATTTGTTAAATCATATATTTCACAAATATCTAACATATATATGTATAAAATATATAATCTACACAAGTATCAAAAACTAATTAAAAATAATTTTAGTTAGAAAAAATGAATTCAACGCAATGTGTAATTATTCTTTTCAATGATATACATTATAAATATATAATAAATAATACAACTAATACTTAACTTTGTTATGTTGTTAAGTAATCCAAATAAGTAATAAAAAATTATAATCCTTCACACGGTAGTATGGCAAGTATAAATTTTTAGTATATAATATGTCTATATAAAGAGGAGCTGTCAAGCCTAAAATGCATGTACTGTTGAAAAAAAAAGTCAGAAAAAATGCTTAATGAAATCAGAATCCTCCGAAGAGGACTTCTCCCGTTGGATTAACCGTTAAACAAGTGTCGTATTATTTGTCGGAGTTTGTCTAATTTATAGTAAAATAAAAAGAATATGTTTTAATTTGCACTTCTTAATAATAAGACGCAAATCAGGTTAACACTTTAGAGTAAGATGATCTGCCCGACATCTCAATTGACAGGTGATGAGCAGCACATGATACTAAGCATAAACTGACCTTGTCAAGAAGAAGAAGAATAAAAAGAAGAAGAAGAAGAAGAAGAAAAAGAAGAAGAAGAAGAAGAAAACCCTGTACAAGAGCTCTTAGCTTTAGATTCTTCTTCTTCTTACAAATTCTTAGCTCCTTCTTCTTTTTACTCCTTGTAATGACCCTGTACACCATTAATGAAGATATTATTTCTCCAAGTGGAGTTTTGTCTTTACATCTTATCATAAGATTTTTATTGTCAAATGAATTCAAATAAATCTAGCTAATTCAAATAAATCCAATTAATCCAAATTAATTCAAATAAGAAGAAGAAGATAGCAGTCAATGCAAGATTGTTCACTTAAATTTGCTTCTGTAATTAACTACTCAAGCTCAATTTGTAATTACTTAATTTAAATAAATCCAACTTAATTCAACTAAATCCAATTTAATTCAAATAATTCCAACTTTTCCTTTTCCTTTTTGTTTCAAATAAATCCAACAAGACATACACATATACACAAGACATACACATGACACATGACATACACATCACATACGCTTATCCTTTCTTTTCTCTTTCCTTGTCCCTTTCTTTTTCCTTTCCCTATCTACTCATTTCCTTGTTCTACAATGGCCTTGGTGTCAGTAATTAGCTCAGGATTGCAGTATACACCGATTATTTTCTCTCCAGCATTCTGTAGACGTTCCTTGTGCAGATGTGGCATATTGTAGTTGTTTCCTCCTTGATTTTTGACTACTAGGGAAAACCTTATACACATCATCTTAGCAGTAGCGCTGGACAAAACATGTCGCTACTGCTACTTAGTAGTAGCGTTTTTACATAAACCGCGCTACTGCTACTACTTTAGCAGCAGCGCGTTCCGTCAAACCGCGCTGCTGCTATATTTGTACTGGGCGCAGATGGCTAGCCCCACTTAGCAGTAGCGCGTACCACTGACCAGCGCTACTGCTACGGCCCGTAGTAGTAGCGCGTTTCTCTGAAACGCGCTACTACTTACTTACCTTATTCTGAAGCGGTTCACCCTGGACAGTCACTCCCTAGCTCACTCGCTCTCGCCCGCGCCGAACCCGTACGTGGTCCGCCGCCGCCGCGTTGCTCCTCGCCGAGGTACTCCCTCCTCCCCCTCCTTCTTCGGCCGCCCTCCTCCCACCGCCCCTCTCCCTCCTCCTCCGGCCGCCCCCTCCCCCTCCACCCCCACCCCCTCCACTAGTAGAAAAAGGGTCAAATGTGAAGCACATTAGTGACGGTTTGAATTTGAGCTGGCACTAATGTGTGCATTAGTGCCGGTTCCAACGGCTAGCCGGCCGCTCTCATTAGTACTGGTTCGTGGCGAACCTTTAGCACCGGTTCGTACCACGAACCGGTACTAAAGTGAGTGGCGGCAGGATGTTGTCAGTCCGGGGCCCCTCCAGCACCTTTAGTACCGGGTCGTATCACGAACCGGTACTAAAGGTCGTCCTACATAGACCCTTCATCCACCCGAGCTCGCTCTGTTCTTCCCCTTTCCCCTCTCCTCTTTGTTCTTTTCCCTCTTCCTCTCAAGCTCATCACACATTTTGCCCAAAATTTGTCAATATTTGAAGGCCCCCATCCATTCAAATGATCACAAAGGTTAGCAACTTTGTCCTTTCATCTCTCATTGCTAGATTAGCTCGTGCAATGCTTTATATAGTGATTGATTTTTGAGTTTAGTAATTTGGGAGGAATTATATATATGTGCTAGTATTTGGTTTATATGCAATTTGAGGTCAAAAATAACACTTAGTTTGCATATGTAGGTGTGGTTTACTTAGTACCTTCTAAATCTCCATCGTAACCACCGTCGATCGCTCGCAACGTCCCGTCGCCGGCACCACCTTGTGGTGAGCCTCTTGTTCATGAAGTTTTATATAAAAAATTGATGTTTGTGTGATTTGGATATATAGTTACTCATATAATTATCATACCCATACGTTGTTTGTTATACATAGTGCCATGGTTTTGATATCCGTCCCCGTCGGCCCTCGTCCGGGTTATGATTTGGATGTGGTGTATTCTCTTTTAAAACTATTCATTGCATTTCGTGTTTATGACAAATTATGCCCATCAAGTTGACATAGATATTTGTATGTAGGAGGTAGTTGAATCGGAAATTCCAACCGACCATATTGTCGAGATGTTAAATTTAGTTGAAAGAGAAAACGAGGATTTGAAGGAAAAATTGAAAAGAATTGAGGGGGAGAAGATGGAATTGGAGTTGCATGTTGCCGATGTCGTCGATGACCACAAGATTAAGATGGAGAAAATGCGCTTGAAGATTAGAAAGATTAGAAAATATGACATTCATAGTGAGGCTTGGTATCATTATGCTGTTGGATCAATTGTTACCTTAGTTGCGATCTTGATCGCATTTGTTGTTGCATTTAAATTCTTTAGCTAGAGAGTTATTTGTTTGTTGCATTTAAGTGTTGTATGATCTTTATGTATGAACTTTATGTATTGTATTAATTTGGTGTTTTCGGTGCTGTGTATTGAAGATGAGCCGGCAATGGATGTACGATGACCGATGCTCTCCCGAGTTCATTAATGGCGTGCATACTTTTCTGCTTGCGGCTGAGGCAAACAAGCGGGCGGATGGTTTTATGCCTTGTCCATGTGCTGGCTGTAAGAATGGTCACAATTACTCTACGTCAAGAACCATTCACGTCCACCTGTTTGAGTCCGGTTTCATGCCCCACTATAATGTTTGGACCAAGCATGGAGAAAGAGGGGTTATGATGGAAGACAATGAAGAAGAAGAGGACGACGACAACTATCCTGGCCATGGGTTCCCTGAATACGATGATACAACAATGAGGGAAGAAGCTGAGCCGGTAATGCGGGAAGAAGCTGAGCGGCAATGCGGGAAGAAGCTGAGCGGCAATGCGGGAAGAAGCTGAAGAAGAGGCATCAGATGAGCCCGTTGATGATCTAGGTCGGGCCATTGCCGATGCAAAGAGAAACCGCGCAAGTGATTTGGAGAAGAAGAAGTTGCAGCGCATGTTAGAGGATCACAAAAAATTGTTGTACCCGAATTGCGTAGGTGACAAGAAAAAGCTGGGCACCACACTGGAATTGCTACAATGGAAGGCAGAGAATGTTGTATCTGACAAGGGATTTGGAAAGTTGCTGGTAATGATAAAGAATATGCTTCCAAAGGACAACGAATTGCCCGAGAGTACGTACGAAGCAAAGAAGGTTGTCTGCCCTCTAGGGTTAGAGGTGCAGAAGATACATGCATGCCCTAATGATTGCATCCTCTACCGCGGTGAGTACGAGGATTTGAACGCTTGCCCAGTATGCGGTGCATTGCGCTATAAGATCAGCCGCGATGACCCTGGTGATGTCGAGGGCGAGCGCCCCAGGAAGAAGATTCCTGCCAAGGTGATGTGGTATGCTCCTATAATACCACGGTTGAAATGTTTGTTCCAAAACAAAGAGCATGCCAAGGCGATGCGATGGCACAGAGAAGACCGTAAGAAAGACGGAAAGTTTAGAGTACCCGCTGACGGGTCGCAGTGGAGAAAAATCGAAAGAAAGTACGGGAAGGAGTTTGCAGATGACGCAAGGAACGTATGGTTTGGTCTAAGCGCAGATGGCATTAATCCTTTTGGGGAGCAGAGCAGCAACCATAGCACCTGGCCTGTGACTCTATATTTGTATAACCTTCCTCCTTGGTTGTGCATGAAGCGGAAGTTCATTATGATGCCAGTGCTCATCCAAGGCCCTAAGCAACCCGGCAACGACATTGATGTGTACCTAAGGCCATTAGTTGAAGAACTCTTACAACTGTGGAATGGAACAGGTGTACGTGCGTGGGATGAGCACATGGGGGAAGAATTTGACCTAAAGGCGTTGCTGTTCGTGGTCATCAATGATTGGCCTGCTCTCAGTAACCTTTCAGGACAGACAAACAAGGGATATCGCGCATGCACGCACTGTTTGGACGATATCGACAGTATATATTTGGCTAATTGTAAGAAGAATGTGTACCTGGGACATCGTCGATTTCTTCCGAGCAGGCATCCCGTAAGAAAGAAAGGCAAGCATTTCAAAGGTGAGGCGGATCACCGGACGAAGCCTCGCCACCGTACTGGTGCTGATGTACATGATATGGTCAAGGATTTGAAGGTGGTCTTTGGAAAGGGTCCTGGTGGACAACCTGTTCCGAATGACGCTGACGGACGCGCACCCATGTGGAAGAAGAAATCTATATTTTGGGACCTGCCCTATTGGAAAGACCTAGAGGTCCGCTCCGCAATCGACGTGATGCACGTGACGAAGAATCTTTGTGTGACCCTGCTTGGCTTCTTGGGCGTGTATGGGAAGACAAAAGATACACCTGAGGCACGGGAGGACCAGCAACGTATGCACGGAAAAGACGGCATACATCAGGGTCATGCAAGCTACGCTCTTACCAAAGAAGAGAAGGAAATCTTCTTTGAATGCCTGCTCAGTATTAAGGTACCGTCTGGCTTCTCGTCGAATATAAAGGGAATAATAAACATGACAGAGAGAAAGTTCCAGAACCTAAAGTCTCATGACTGCCACGTGATTATGACGCAACTGCTTTCGGTTGCATTGAGGGGGCTTCTCCTGGAAAACATTCGATTAGCCATTGTGAAGCTATGTGCATTCCTCAATGCAATCTCTCAGAAGGTAATCGATCCAGAAATCATACCAAGGTTAAAGAATGATTTGGTGCAATGTCTTGTCAGTTTCGAGTTGGTGTTCCCACCATCCTTCTTCAACATCATGACGCACGTCCTAGTTCACCTATGTGAAGAGATTAACGTTTTGGGTCCTGTATTTCTACACAATATGTTCCCCTTTGAGAGGTTCATGGGAGTCTTAAAGAAATATGTTCATAACCATGCTAGGCCAGAAGGAAGCATCTCCAAGGGCCATGAAAATGAGGAGGTCATTGAGTTTTGTATTGACTTTATTCCTGACCTTAAGCCGATTGGTGTTCCTGAATCGCGGCATAAGGGCGGACTGGATGGAAAAGGCACGCTAGGAGGGGAACAAATAATATGTATGGACGGACATTCTCTCACTGAAGCACACTACACAGTTCTACAGAATTCCGCCTTGGTGGCTCCGTATATGGATGAACACAATAATTTGCTACGCTCCAAACACCCGGAGCGGTCTGATGACTGGATTACACGTGAACAAACCAGGAGTTTTGCCAGCTGGTTGCAAACACGTACCATGCATGACGCCTCTATTGAAGATGACCTGTACTTGCTGTCCCAGTTACCATCTTCGAATATAATGACTTTCAAATGGTACGAGATAAATGGTAATACATTTTACACGATCGCCCAAGATAAGAAGAGCACCAACCAAAACAGTGGTGTCCGCTTTGATGCAGAAACCAAGACGGGAAAGGAAACATATTATGGTTATATACAGGACATATGGGAACTTGACTATCGACGTGGTTTGAAGGTCCCTTTGTTTCGGTGCAAATGGGTCAATATGACACGAGGCGGGGTAATAGAAGACCCGCAGTACGGAATGACAACAGTGGATCTCAACAATCTTGCGCATGCAGACGAACCATTCGTCCTAGCCAATGATGTGGCACAGGTTTTCTATGTGAAGAACATGTCTACCAAGCCGAGAAAAAGAAAAGATAAGGAAGCGAATGCTGGGTTTCGTAGTAATTTCAAAAAATTTCCTACGCACACGCAAGATCATGTGATGCATAGCAACGAGAGGGGAGAGTGTTGTCTACGTACCCACGCAGACCGACTGCGGAAGCGATGACGCAACGTAGAGGAAGTAGTCGTATGTCTTCACGATCCAACCGATCAAGCACCGAAACTACGGCACCTCCGAGTTCGAGCACACGTTCAGCTCGATGACGATCCCCGGACTCCGATCCAGCAAAGTGTCGGGGAAGAGTTCCGTCAGCACGACAGCGTGGTGACGATCTTGATGCAGTACAGCAGCAGGGCTTCGCCTAAACTCCGCTATAGTATTATCGAGGATTATGGTGGCTGGGGGCACCGCACACGGCTAAGGAATAGATCACGTGGATCAACTTGTGTGTTTCTGGGGTGCCTCTGCCTCAGTATATAAAGGAGCCAAGGGGGAGGGGGCGCCGGCCAGGAGGAGGGCGCAGGAGGAGTCCTACTCCTTTCGGGAGTAGGACTCCCCCCCAATCCTAGGTGGACTAGGATTCCCCGAGGGGGAAAGAGGGAGAGGGGGGCCGGCCACCTTCTCCTAGTCCTAATAGGACTAGGGGAGGGGGGAGGTGCGCAGCCACCTTGGGCTGCCCCTTTCTCCTTTCCACTAAAGCCTATTAAGGCCCATATGGCTCCCGGGGGGGTTCCGGTAACCTCCCGGTACTCCGGTAAAATCCCGATTTCACCCGGAACACTTCCGATATCCAAACATAGGCTTCCAATATATCAATCTTTACGTCTCGACCATTTTGAGACTCCTCGTCATGTCCGTGATCACATCCGGGACTCCGAACAACCTTCGGTACATCAAAATGCATAAACTCATATTATAACTGTCATCGTAACCTTAAGCGTGCGGACCCTACGGGTTCGAGAACAATGTAGACCATGACCGAGACACGTCTCCGGTCAATAACCAATAGCGGGACCTGGATGCCCATATTGGCCATACATATTCTACGAAGATCTTTATCGGTCAGACCGCATAACAACATACGTTGTTCCCTTTGTCATCGGTATGTTACTTGCCCGAGATTCGATCGTCGGTATCCAATACCTAGTTCAATCTCGTTACCGGCAAGTCTCTTTACTCATTCCGTAATACATCATCTCACAACTAACATCTTAGTTACAATGCTTGCAAGGCTTATGTGATGTGTATTACCGAGAGGGCCCCAGAGATACCTCTCCGACAATCGGAGTGACAAAACCTAATCTCGAAATACGCCAACCCAACATGTACCTTTGGAGACACCTGTAGTACTCCTTTATAATCACCCAGTTACGTTGTGACGTTTGGTAGTACCCAAAGTGTTCCTCCGGTAAACGGGAGTTGCATAATCTCATAGTTATAGGAACATGTATAAGTCATGAAGAAAGCAATAGCAACATACTAAACGATCGGGTGCTAAGCTAATGGAATGGGTCATGTCAATCAGATCATTCAACTATGATGTGACCTCGTTAATCAAATAACAACTCTTTGTCTATGGTTAGGAAACATAACCATCTTTGATCAACGAGCTAGTCAAGTAGAGGCATACTAGTGACACTCTGTTTGTCTATGTATTCACACATGTATTATGTTTCCGGTTAATACAATTCTAGCATGAATAATAAACATTTATCATGATATAAGGAAATAAATAATAACTTTATTATTGCCTCTAGGGCATATTTCCTTCAGTCTCCCACTTGCACTAGAGTCAATAATCTAGATTACACAGTAATGATTCTAACACCCATGGAGCCTTGGTGTTGATCATGTTTTGCTGTGGAAGAGGCTAGTCAACGGGTCTGCAACATTCAGATCCGTATGTATCTTGCAAATCTCTATGTCTCCCACCTGGACTAAGATCCCGGATGGAATTGAAGCGTCTCTTGATGTGCTTGGTTCTCTTGTGAAATGTGGATTCACTTGCCAATGCAATTGCACCAGTATTGTCCCGAAAGATTTTCATTGGACCCGATGCACTAGGTATGACACCTAGATCGGATATGAACTCCTTCATCCAGACTCCTTCGTTTGCTGCTTCTGAAGCAGCTATGTACTCCGCTTCACATGTAGATCCCGCCACAACGCTTTGTTTAGAACTGCACCAACTGACAGCTCTACCGTTTAATGTAAACACGTATCCGGTTTGCGATTTAGAATCGACCGGATCAGTGTCAAAGCTTGCATAACTAACTTTACGATGAGCTCTTGTCACCTCCATATACGAGAAACATATCCTTAGTCCTTTTCAGGTATTAAGGATGTTCTTGACCGCTGTCCAGTGATCCACTCCTGGATTACTTTGGTACCTCCCTGCTAGACTTATAGCAAGGCACACATCAGGTCTGGTACACAGCATTGCATACATGATAGAGCCTATGGCTGAAGCATAGGGAACATCTTTCATTTTCTCTCTATCTTCTGCAGTGGTCGGGCATTGAGTTACTCAACTTCACACCTTGTAACATCAGGCGACCTTTCTTCCTTGATCCATTTTGAACTTCTTCAAAAAATTTGTCAAGGTATGTGCTTTGTGAAAGTCCAATTAAGCGTCTTGATCTATCTCTATAGATCTTAATGCCCAATATGTAAGCAGCTTCACCGAGGTCTTTCATTGAAAAACTCTTATTCAAGTATCCTTTATGCTATCCCGAAATTCTATATCATTTCCGATTAGCAATATGTCATCCACATATAATATCAGAAATGCTACAGAGCTCCCACTCACTTTCTTGTAATACAGGCTTCTCCGAAGTCTGTATAAAACCAAATGCTTTGATCACACTATCAAAGCGTTTATTCCAACTCCGAGAGGCTTGCACCAGTCCATAAATGGATCGCTGGAGCTTGCACACTTTGTTAGCTCCCTTTGGATCGACAAAACCTTCCGGTTGCATCATATACAACTCTTCTTCCAGAAAATTCATTCAGGAATGCAGTTTTGACATCCATCTTGCCAAATTTCATAATCATAAAATGCGGCAATTGCTAACATGATTCGGACAGACTTAAGCATCGCTACGAGTGAGAAGGTCTCATCGTAGTCAATCCCTTGAACTTGTCGAAAACCTTTTGCGACAAGTCGAGCTTTGTAGACAGTAACATTACCCATGCGATCAGTCTTCTCCTTGAAGATCCATTTATTCTCAATTGGCTTGCCGATTATTGGGCAAGTCAACCAAAGTCACACTTTGTTCTCATACATGGATCCCATCTAGATTTCATGGCTTCAAGCCATTTTGCGGAATCTGGGCTCACCATCGCTTCTTCATAGTTCGTAGGTTCAATCATGATTCTAGTAGCATGACTTCCAGAACAGGATTATCGTACCACTCTGGTGCGGATTTCCTCTGGTGATCTAGCGAGGTTCAGTATTATCTTGACCTGAAGTTTCATGATCAATATCATTAGCTTCCTCACTAATTGGTATAGGTGTCACAGAAACCGGTTTCTGTGATGTACTACTTTCCAATAAGGGAGCAGGTACAGTTACCTCATCAAGTTCTACTTTCCTTCCACTCACTTCTTTCGAGAGAAACTCCTTCCCTAGAAAGGATCCATTCTTAGCAACGAATGTCTTGCCTTCGGATCTGTGATAGAAGGTGTACCCAACAGTCTCCTTTGGGTATCCTATGAAGACACATTTCTCCGATTTGGGTTCGAGCTTATCAGGTTGAAGCTTTTTCACATAAGCATAGCAGCCCCCAACTTTCAGAAACGACAACTTTGGTTTCTTGCCAAACCGCAGTTCATCAGGCGTCGTCTCAACGGATTTCGATGGTGCCCTATTTAACGTGAATGCGGCCGTCTCTAAAGCATAACCCCAAAACGATAGCGGTAAATCAGTAAGAGACATCATAGATCGCACCATATCTAGTAAAGTACGATTACGATGTTCGGACACACCATTACGCTGTGGTGTTCCGGGTGGCGTGAGTTGCGAAACTATTCACGCATTGTTTCAAATGTAGACCAAACTCGTAACTCAAATATTCTCCTCCACGATCAGATCGTAGAAACTTTATTTTCTTATTACGATGATTTTCAACTTCACTCTGAAATTTTTGAACTTTTCAAATGTTTCAGACTTATGTTTCATTAAGTAGATATACCCATATCTGCTTAAGTCATCTGTGAAGGTGAGAAAATAACGATATCCGCCACGAGCCTCAATATTCATCGGACCACATACATCGTATGTATGATTTCCAACAAATCTGTTGCTCTCTCCATAGTACCGGAGAACGGTGTTTTAGTCATCTTGCCCATGAGGCACGGTTCGCAAGTACCAAGTGATTCATAATCAAGTGGTTCCAAAAGTCCATCAGTATGGAGTTTCTTCATGCGCTTTTACCGATATGACCTAAACGACAGTGCCACAAATAAGTTGCACTTTCATTATCAACTCTGCATCTTTTGGCTTCAACATTATGAATATGTGTGATCACTACTATCGAGATTCATCAAAAATAGACCACTCTTCAAAGGTGCATGACCATAAAAGATATTACTCATATAAATAGAACAACCATTATTCTCTGATTTAAATGAATAACCGTCTCGCATTAAACAAGATCCAGATATAATGTTCATGCTCAACGCTGGCACCAAATAACAATTATTTAGGTCTAATATTAATACCGAAGGTAGATGTAGAGGTAGCGTGCCAACCGCGATCACATCGACTTTGGAACCGTTTCCCACGCGCATCGTCACCTCGTCCTTTGCCAGTGCCCGCTTATTCCGTAGTCCCTGTTTCGAGTTGCAAATATTAGCAACAGAACCAGTATCAAATACCCAGGTGCTACTGCGAGCTCTAGTAAGGTACACATCAATAATATGTATATCACATATACCTTTGATCACCTTGCCATCCTTCTTATCCGCCAAATACTTGGGGCAGTTCCGCTTCCAGTGACCAGTCTGCTTGTAGTAGAAGCACTCAGTTTCAGGCTTAGGTCCAGACTTGGGTTTCTTCTCCTGAGCAGCAACTTGTTTACCGTTCTTCTTGAAGTTCCCCTTCTTCTTCCCTTTGCCCTTTTTCTTGAAACTAGTGGTTTTGTTAACCATCAACACTTGATGCTCCTTCTTGATTTCTACCTCCGCAGCTTTCAGCATCGCGAAGAGCTCGGGAATAGTCTTGTTCATCCCTTGCATATTATAGTTCATCACGAAGCTCTTGTAGCTTGGTGGCAGTGATTGGAGAATTCTGTCAATGACGCAATCATCTGGAAGATTAACTCCCATCTGAATCAAGTGATTATTATACCCAGACATTTTGAGTATATGCTCACTGACAGAACTGTTCTCCTCCATCTTGCAGCTATAGAACTTATTGGAGACTTCATATCTCTCAATCCGGGCATTTGCTTGAAATATTAACTTCAACTCCTGGAACATCTCATATGCTCCATGACATTCAAAACATCGTTGAAGTCCCGATTCTAAGCCGTAAAGCATGGCACACTGAACTATCGAGTAGTCATCAGCTTTGCTCTGCCAGACGTTCATAACATCTGGTGTTGCTCCAGCAGCAGGCCTGGCACCCAGCGGTGCTTCCAGGACGTAATTCTTCTATACAACAATGAGGATAATCCTCAAGTTACGGACCCAGTCCGTGTAATTGCTACCATCATCTTTCAACTTTGCTTTCTCAAGGAACGCATTAAAATTCAACGGAACAACAACACGAGCCATCTATCTACAATCAACATAAACAAGCAAGATACTATCAGGTACTAAGTTCATGATAAGTTTAAGTTCAATTAATCAAATTACTTAAGAACTCCCACTTAGATAGACATCCCTCTAATCTTCTAAGTGATTACGTGATCCAAATCAACTAAACCATAACCGATCATCACGTGAGATGGAGTAGTTTTCAATGGTGAACATCGTTATGTTGATCATATCTACTATATGATTCACGCTCGACCTTTCGGTCTCCGTGTTCCGAGGCCATATCTGCATATGCTAGGCTCGTCAAGTTTAACCTGAGTATTCTGCGTGTGCAAAACTGGCTTGCACCCGTTGTAGATGGACGTAGAGCTTATCACACCCGATCATCACGTGGTGTCTGGGCACGACGAACTTTGGCAACGGTGCATACTCCGGGAGAACACATCTTGATAATTTAGGGAAAGAGGGAGAGGGGGGCCGGCCACCTTCTCCTAGTCCTAATAGGACTAGGGGAGGGGGGAGGTGCGCAGCCACCTAGGGCTGCCCCTTTCTCCTTTCCACTAAAGCCCATTAAGGCCCATATGGCTCCCGGGGGGGTTCCGGTAACCTCCCGGTACTCCGGTAAAATCCCGATTTCACCCGGAACACTTCCGATATCCAAACATAGGCTTCCAATATATCAATCTTTACGTCTCGACCATTTTGAGACTCCTCGTCATGTCCGTGATCACATCCGGGACTCCGAACAACCTTCGGTACATCAAAATGCATAAACTCATATTATAACTGTCATCGTAACCTTAAGCGTGCGGACCCTACGGGTTCGAGAACAATGTAGACATGACCGAGACACGTCTCCGGTCAATAACCAATAGCGGGACCTGGATGCCCATATTGGCTCCTACATATTCTACGAAGATCTTTATCGGTCAGACCGCATAACAACATACGTTGTTCCCTTTGTCATCGGTATGTTACTTGCCCGAGATTCGATCGTCGGTATCCAATACCTAGTTCAATCTCGTTACCGGCAAGTCTCTTTACTCATTCCGTAATACATCATCTCACAACTAACATCTTAGTTACAATGCTTGCAAGGCTTATGTGATGTGTATTACCGAGAGGGCCCCAGGATACCTCTCCGACAATCGGAGTGACAAAACCTAATCTCGAAATACGCCAACCCAACATGTACCTTTGGAGACACCTGTAGTACTCCTTTATAATCACCCAGTTACGTTGTGACGTTTGGTAGTACCCAAAGTGTTCCTCCGGTAAACGGGAGTTGCATAATCTCATAGTTATAGGAACATGTATAAGTCATGAAGAAAGCAATAGCAACATACTAAACGATCGGGTGCTAAGCTAATGGAATGGGTCATGTCAATCAGATCATTCAACTAATGATGTGACCTCGTTAATCAAATAACAACTCTTTGTTCATGGTTAGGAAACATAACCATCTTTGATTAACGAGCTAGTCAAGTAGAGGCATACTAGTGACACTCTTTTTGTCTATGTATTCACACATGTATTATGTTTCCGGTTAATACAATTCTAGCATGAATAATAAACATTTATCATGATATAAGGAAATAAATAATAACTTTATTATTGCCTCTAGGGCATATTTCCTTCAGCGAATGCATCGTACGATGAGCCAAAGCGACACATAGTTCTTTCTGGGAAGAGAAACATCGTGGGAGTGGATGACAAGACAGACATGTCAGAAGATTATGAAAAGTTTGATGAAATCGCTCCATTCACAGTGAATATTGACCCGAGCATCCAGTTAAATGATGAAGATTTTCCATGGCTACGGCGCAAAGGGACACACGCGAAGAAAAAGTTTCACACCCAAAGATCTGGGATGTGATCGGCTTCACTATCATCACTTTCTTCTGTGTTTCACACCCAGGAGGGAATCTCTGTAATAGTTAGGGTAGCTAGTTATGTGTTTTGGCATTTGAAACGCGAAGAAATTTTATGTGCAAGCAAATTCTTTCATGCATTTATTGATTTTTTCAGCTAAATGACCCTGAAATTGAAAGGCATTTCAAATGAACTCAGAAAAGGTTGATAGTTGGAATGGTATCATAATTTCACCCACATAGCATGTGCAAAAAAGTAGAGAGGGTTACCGCAAAAACTGGATGCACTTCATGTACAAAATGAACAATCTCTTTCGAAGTATTAGGGTTTCGGACGAAAACTCATCCGTTACAAAGGCATTTCATTTTTTAAATAACCTAAGCAGTACCAAATTGAATATAATGATAAAACACACTAATATTAAACATAAGAAAAAAGAATCACTAAAAAATATTTTCAAAGTTAAGTTATTCACAAACTAATGATTCACACAAATTTCAAATAATTCAAAATTTAAACTATTCAAATTTGTAAACTACCGGTACTAACAGAAAGTTTGTATTTTTTTGTACCTAAAGCAAAAATATTCACAAACAAACTCTAAATACAGAAAAAACAACTCTAAAATAAATAAAACAAAAATAAATAAAGAAAAAAAGCCCACCTACTGGGCCACAGCGGCCTGCATATGACTAGAAACCCAAATTCTAGTTGGGCCAGGATGCAGGCCCGCTAGCCCAGTAGGCCCAACAGGGCATCGCAGAAGAGGTAGGCCCAGAAGGCCTGCTTAAGAGAGGAGCTCGAGATAGCAGCGACGGCGGGGCTTATAAGCAGGTGCGAGTGCCCCTCGGCTAGCGAGGTGGGACTAAACTTTTGCGCCCCTCGCCTGGCAGCGCACACCCTTTAGTACCGGGTCGTGGTTCCAACCGGTACTAAAGGGGGGGGTCTTTAGTACCGGTTGGAGCCACCACCCGGTACTAAAGAGGTGCCGTTCCCGCCGCTTGGCCTGGCCAAAACAGATCTTTAGTACTGGTTGGTGGCTCCAACCGGTACTAAAGGTTGTTCTATATAAGAAAACACTTCAAAAAAATTGTCAGTTTCTCATCTCCCCCTGCTTCTTTCTCCTCTGCCCCATCGCCGCCGCCCCTCGTCGCCGCCCGTCGCGTCCCCATCCCGTCGCCGCGCCGCGCGCCCGTCGCGCGCCCGCCCCGTCCTCCTCGTCCGCCCATCCCCGTCCTCCCATCGTCCCCGTCCCCGTCGTCGCCGCCCGTCTCCCATCTCCGTCCCCGTCCGCCGTCGCCGCCGTACGTTCGCGCCTCGCCGGTGAGCTCCTGCCCCGGCCGCCAACCACACACACACACACATCCATTGTTATAGAATTGTTAGCAATCTTTCTGTTTTTTAGTTATAGAATTATTAGAAATGTTAGTTTTAGTTATAGAAATGTTAGTTATATAGAAATGTTAGTTATATAGAAATATTAGAAATGTTAGTTATATAGAAATGTTTTTTAGTTATAGAAATATTAGAAATGTTAGTTTTAGTTATAGAAATATTAGAAATGTTAGTTTTAGTTATAAAATTTAGAATTTGCATATATGAAATCACAATCCATCATTTAAAAAATGTTACTTTACTTTTGCGGCATATAGTATTTGTTGTCGACGATGCCCGGCCCGCATCCTCGCCGTCGACCCGTTCGCGACGACGTCCTGCTTCAGAGGACCCATGTCCGGGACTGGGCTCCGCCGGGCTGGCACTGGGAGGTGCTACCTTCAGGGGCGCGACGCTTGGTGAGGAACCCGGCCCCGGGTCCCGTCGTCGACCCTCATCTCCTTTGGTGGCGTTCGCGTGGGCCACTTTCGGTGCGGAGGGAGCCGGCCCCGCCGGAGGTGGTACGTCGCCGTGTCAGGGAGGAGGACGAGCACGTCCATCGCTACATGGCTGCTATGGACGTCAGGTTCTCCAATACCTGGCAGGTTCTTTGGGGAGATCACCCGAGCTATGATCCAGTGATGGTTCCTTCTCTTTGGGTGTCCACCGCCCGCACCTCAGGAACCGCGAGTGGCCTAGATTACTCTGTAGTATTCGATCTTTATTAGCTTGCTAGCTAGCTAGCTAGTGATGTATTCGATATTATATCTATTATTCGAGACGATGTATTCGAGATTATATCTATTATTCGAGACGATGTATTCGAGATTATATCTATTATTCGAGACGACGTATTCGAGATTATATTCGATGATGCTTATTATGTACTATGATTGATTCAGTTTTTCCTTATTAATTGATTGCATCCATGCATTGTAATTTGAATATATTTCTTTTGGATTAGTTAAACAAAACCTATGGCGACAATACCGGCAGAGAGGGAGAAGAGGCCCTGTTCAATATCATACGCAATCCTCGCGGCCAGATGATGATCATAATGAAGAAGATTATGACGGCTCCGAATATCTAAACAACAACGGGGAGGGTGATATGATATTCGATCGCGAACCGAATTGATGAAGTCATGAACTGTTGGGGAACGTAGCAGAAATTCAAAATTTTCTACGCATCACCAAGATCAATCTATGGAGTAATCTAGCAACGAGGGGAAGGAAGTGCATCTACATACCCTTGTAGATCGCTAAGCGGAAGCGTTCAAGTGAACGGGGTTGATGGAGTCGTACTCGTCGTGATCCAAATCACCGATGATCCTAGTGCCGAACGGACGGCACCTCCGTGTTCAACACACGTACAGCCCGGTGACGTCTCCTACGCCTTGATCCAGCAAGGGGAGAAGGAGAGGTTGGGGAAGACTCCATCCAGCAGCAGCACGACGGCGTGGTGGTGGTGGAGGAGCGTGGTACTCCAGCAGGGCTTCGCCAAGCACCGCAAGAGACAAGGAGGGAGAGGGGTAGGGCTGCGCCAAGAAGGAGATGTCGTGTCTGTTGGCAGCCCAAAGTCCTCAAGTATATATAGGGGAGGGGAGGGGCTGCGCCCCACCTAGGGTTCCACCCCTAGGGGTGGCGGCCAGCCCCCCCAATACCCATCTAGGGTGGCGGCCAAGTGGAGGGGGAGAGGGAGGCGCACCAGGCATGGGCCTTAAGGCCCATCTGCCCTTAGGGTTTGCCCCCTCTTCCCCTTAGGCGCATGGGCCTTGGTGGGGAGGCGCCCCAGCCCACTTAGGGGCTGGTCCCTTCCCACTATTGGCCCATGTAGGCCTCCGGGGCTGGTGGCCCCACCTGGTGGACCCCCGGACCCCTCCGGTGGTCCCGGTACACTACCGGTGATGCCCGGAACACTTCCGGTGGCCAAAACCATACTTCCTATATATTTAATCTTTACCTCCGGACCATTCCGGAACTCCTCGTGACTGTCCGGGATCTCATCCGGGACTCCGAACAACATTCGGTAACCACGTATATCTATTCCCTATAACCCTAGCGTCATCGAACCTTAAGTGTGTAGACCCTACGGGTTCGGGAGTCATGCAGACATGGCCGAGACAACTCTCCGGTCAATAACCAACAGCGGGATCTGGATACCCATGTTGGCTCCCACATGCTCCACGATGATCTCATCGGATGAACCACGATGTCAAGGATAATCAATCCCGTATACAATTCCCTTTGTCTAGCGGTACGATACTTGCCCGAGATTCGATCGTCGGTATCCCGATACCTTGTTCAATCTCGTTACCGGCAAGTCTCTTTACTCGTTCCGTAACACATCATCCCGTGATCAACTCCTTGATCACATTGTGCACATTATGATGATGTCCTACCGAGTGGGCCCAGAGATACCTCTCCGTTTACACGGAGTGACAAATCCCAGTCTCGATTCGTGCCAACCCAACAGACACTTTCGGAGATACCTGTAGTGTACCTTTATAGCCACCCAGTTACGTTGTGACGTTTGGCACACCCAAAGTATTCCTACGGTATCCGGGAAGTTGCACAATCTCATGGTCTAAGGAAATGATACTTGACATTAGAAAAGCTTTAGCATACGAACTACACGATCTTTGTGCTTAGGCTTAGGATTGGGTCTTGTCCATCACATCATTCTCCTAATAATGTGATCCCGTTATCAACGACATCCAATGTCCATGGTCAGGAAACCGTAACCATCTATTGATCAACGAGCTAGTCAACTAGAGGCTTACTAGGGACATGGTGTTGTCTATGTATCCACACATGTATCTGAGTTTCCTATCAATACAATTCTAGCATGGATAATAAACGATTATCATGAACAAGGAAATATAATAATAATCAATTTATTATCGCCTCTAGGGCATATTTCCAACATGAACTATGAACATGACGAAGAAAATGTTGATCTTGAAACAACAAAGACCGGCGAGGTATATATATTTATATAAGAAGGCATCTGGTGATCATCACATGTTTTAAATGACTTGAAGATATATTAACGAATCGATCTTTCTTCTTTCAGCCATCCGGATCGAGCAAATCTTCAGGCAACAGGAAACGTGGCCCGAACAAAAAGTTGAAGGAGGGCGTAAAGTACAATATCGAGGCCATCAGACCTAATGGCGAACCATTAGCGCCTAAGAAGATTGCGGACAAGTTCATTCGTCAGTGCGGAGTTCTTGTGAAGGACCAACTCCCGATCTCCCTTCAAGAATGGAGAGAGCTAGCAAAGCCATGTCCAGGAGTTACTTTTGTCGACGACAGACAAAAACTTCTGCTTTGGGAAACGCTCATGGAAGATTTCACCCTACCAGATCATTTCACAGATGCAGATGTGGAGAAAGTCAAGGACGCTGCTCTTAGGAAGATGGCGGTTGCATTCAAGAACCACAAGATTCGTGAATGGGCCAAGTACGTCAACGGAGGAAGGAAGACTCCAGTATTCGAGGGAACACTAGAGAATCAAAGTGCTCATTGGGACGATTTCGTGAAATTCAAGGATTCGGAATTATCTAAGGAACGGTCGAGAATAAACAAGGCCAATGCCGCAAAAAAGGATAAGTTCCATAAGCTAGGGCCAGGTGGCTATGCGGTGGGAATGCCTAAGTGGGATAAGTCTGAGAAAGAGATGCTGCATGCAGGTGTCACTCCAGAAACATTGAGATGGCCCCCCAGGTGCAGGACTTGGTTCTATGCGCATGGGAGGGAGTTGGACCCGAAGACAGGCAAAGTTTCGAAGAAGGCATGTCTGGACGGAGCCGAAGATAAGCTACTTGTTGCAATAGAAGAGGCTCGATCGGGGTTGTTCGAGCCCAACAGAGAGAACGACAAGCTTACGTGTGCCCTGGGAAATCCTGAACACCCGGGAAGAACACGAGGTATGGGTGCTATTCCGTGGTATGAGGGGTTTTCGGACTGGAACGCCGACTACAGAACCCGTGTGAGAAAAAAGATTGCGGAGGAGAAGAAGAGGAAGATGGAGGAGGAGCAGAGGAAGCTAGACTATGAACACCTTCAAGGCCTAGAATCAGCGCACGCGGACTTGGCAGTCAAATTCCAGCGGCAGCAGGAGCAGATCGACTCACTTAGCCAGCAAAGGGGGTCTCAGCAGCTAGCGGATGATCCACCATTGGATAGCACCGTCCCATCCATGCCGAGAAGCAGCGTGGGTTCCGCCCCGGGTGACGCATTGCTGGATAGCTACCCAGTGGATGACATCATGGAGAGCACTAACTGCGAGCTACACTTTAAAATGAAGAACATATCCATGAAGGTGGCGGACGCCCTTGCTTTTACAAATCCCCCCGAGGCAACCTTCCATTGCAACCCGATTTCCAGCGGGCTATGCTCGTGTCTTGGTTGATGAGGTGGTGGACCAATATTCGGGGCTAGAGCTTGACATTCCTGGAGGTGATGATGAGCACACACTAGGAGAGGCCAACCATCGTATCATCCTATGAAGACAGGATTGCATCATCTTTCGAAGGCCACCGACACCGCATCATCTGACTCCTCGTCGCAGTCCGCCACCGAGTCAGCAGATTCCCGCTCCTCCAAGTCCACCAACGCGTCAGGCCACTCCTCCTCCAAGTCCGGCACAACTTCAGGCCACTCCTCCTCCTCCAAGTCCGGCAAAGCGTCAGGCCACTCCTCCTCCAAGTCCGGCACAACTTCAGGCCACTCCTCCTCCAAGTCTGGCACAATTTCAGGCCACTCCTCCTCCTCCAACTCAGCCACGTCAGCCGTCTTCGCCGCCTCAGCAATCACGGAAGAGAGCCGCCTCAGCTATGGTGCGTAGCGGTACAAGTCGAGGTAGTACTGGAGGTACAGGCGGAGGCAAGCGATTTCAATATGGTCCAAGCCTCGCGCCTCTTCTGCAGAGGCCTTACGACAAGTCTGAGGAGGAAAACATAGCCATATCGAAGGCCGAGGTGGAAGCCCATTTTGCACCGAAAACGCCACCGCCGCCAAGGGAGAAAGTGCCTGCGGAAAAGATTGACCACTTCATTCGTATGGCTAGAGCATCAGCTCCCAAGCCTGTTGACACAGACTATGAGCGCCACATCAAGAAGTTAAATCGAGCACGTCTACAGAAAGAGGCGAGCTCGAGCTCGAGCAAATCAGCTAGCAAAAGGAGCGGTAAAACCGTTCCCCAGCTGGGAGAACAGGCGGCGCAATCAATCCCCCCGCTTGTTGTGCCAACAACACATGAGAGTAGGCGCGCCCAATATTATTGTGGGCAAACCGTTAACGTTCCCGGGGTGGGCGATGTGGTAATAACCAAGGAGCATATTGCGCAGGCTGAATCGATCGGGATCACTGTTGGACAACTCCTCGATATCGAGCCCATGTCTCTGACTAGAGAGGAGGAAATAAAACGGAAATATGCCCGGGGCCAACCTTTGGTCGAGCCAGAGGAGGTCAATAAGCTCCCAACGAGAATGTATGAATTGCATCAATGGTACATGGACATTACCAAGATTTCCAATCGAGAGTCCCTCATGCTGAATGTCAACAAGGATCATTACTACCATGAGAAAGCTGTGACCGTTGAGTATTCAGAACTATTTCAGCTATACAATAAAGATGCACTCGACAAATCTATCGTCAGTTGCTATTGTTTGTAAGTGATTTCTTTCTGTAATTTAAGTCTCAAGCTAGCTGTAGTGATCATTTTGATCAATCATTACCTGTAATTATCCTCACTATATTCTTTTCTGTGGTATTATGCAGGATGAAGATTTATGAAATGAAAAAAGGTGGACGCTATGGCATTGGGTTCGTTGACCCAAATACCATTAATGAATACACATGGAAAATAGATCCATATCACGAAAAAAGTGTAGAGGAAAGCATGCTACAGTTCTTCAAGGAACTCAAATACAATGAAGATATACTACTTCCTTACAACTTCCAGTGAGTCACACTGTCTTGTACTACAAATTATGTTTTCCCTACTAGCTAGCTACATGTTTTTGCTTACATATGCCCGCTTAATTAAGACATGCAAACGTGTGTGCATGCAGATTTCACTGGATCTTGTTAATCATTAAAGTTGATGAAGGAACAGTTGAAGTACTAGACTCACTACTTAAGAAAGCAAGTGACTACACCATCGTGAAGGGGATAGTCAACAGGTAATTTCAATCATTATTAACTATATCTCGGCCTATTTAATTAGTTCGTCATTTCCTGATAACAACTATTTAATAACCCATTTATTTATTTTCTTTGTCGGCGGGCAGGGCTTGGGCAAAGTTCATCAGGGCCACTCCAGGCCCATGGAAACAAAATCTGAAATGGTATCGACCCAAGGTAAGTAATTAAGTAGTACTAGCTAGCTGCCATCTCTTTAATTATCATGCTTGATTAATTATTATCTAATCAAATTCCATTCTCGTAAAGGCCCTGAAGCAGGCGCCGGGGAATGATCTATCTGCATACTACGTTTGCGAGAACATTCGCATGATGACATCCGAAAGGAGCAAATCTCAAAGACAGGAGTGGGTACGATATCAATTGTCAGAACACTATTCACAATTTTTACACCATTATCGATATCTAGTCACACAACTAATACACATGCATATTGATCTCCTTCTTAACAGTTCAAAGAGGTGCGGGACAAGCTCCTAGCACAGGACCGCATAGAAGCAATTCAAGAGGAAATAGCGGGATTTTTGCTTGACCAGGTCATAGATCCCAAAGGAGAATACTATTACCCGCTACCGCCCCCATGAACCACTTCCAATTGTTATCGTGCTCCGAAGGCACCAATTAGCTAGGCTAATGCCACTGGCTCCGAAGGCACCAATTAGGAGAAATTGTGTATATATATACACATGTGTGTATATATGTGTGAATTAATTAATGATGGTTGTGAGACATTCGAAGGTCCACAAGGACGCGTTCTACACCAGAGTGGTACGGCAACCTTGTCCTGGAAATCATTTTGTTGGACAATGGTGAACCTTCGAACTATGAAGAAGCGATGGCGGGCCCAGATTCTGACAAATGACTGGAAGCCATGAAATCCGAGATAGGATCCATGTATGAAAACGAAGTATGGACTTTGACTGACTTGCCCGTTGATCGGCGAGCCATAGAAAATAAATGGATCTTTAAGAAGAAGACAAACGCGGATGGTAATGTGACCATCTATAAAGCTTGGCTTGTCGCTAAGGGTTATCGACAAGTTCAAGGGACTACGATGAGACTTTCTCACCCGTAGTGAAGCTGAAGTCCGTCCGAATCATGTTAGCAATTGCCGCATTCTATGATTATGAGATATGGAAAATGGACGTCAAAACGGCATTCCTTAATGGTTTCCTTAAGGAAGAATTGTATATGATGCAGCCGGAAGGTTTTGTCGATCCTAAGAATGCTGACAAGGTGTGCAAGCTCCAACGCTCAATCTATGGGCTGGTGCAAGCATCTCGGAGTTGGAACATTCGTTTTGATGAGCTGATCAAAGCGTTTGGGTTTATGCAAACTTATGGAGAAGCCTGCGTTTACAAGAAAGTGAGTGGGAGCTCCGTAGCATTTCTCATATTGTATGTGGATGTCATACTATTGATGGGAAATGATATAGAATTCTTGGAAAGCATAAAGGCCTACTTGAACAAGTGTTTTTCAAGGAAGGACCTTGGAGAAGCTGCTTATATATTAGGCATCAAGATCTATAGAGATAGATCGAGACGCCTCATTGGTCTTTCACAAAGTACATACCTTGACAAGATATTGAAGAAATTCAATATGGATCAGTCCAAGAAGGGGTTCTTGCCTGTATTGCAAGGTGTGAGATTGAGCACAACTCAATGCCCGACCACGGCAGAAGATAGAGAAAAGATGAGTGTCGTCCCCTATGCCTTGGCCATAGGGTCTATCATGTATGCCATGCTGAAAGATCGCGGATGTCGCCTAGAGGGGGGGGTGAATAGGCGCTTTAAAATAATTACGGTTTAGGCTTGAACAAATGCAGAATAAACCTAGCGGTTAATTTGCCAAGCATAAAACCTAAAACAACTAGGCTCACCTATGTGCACCAACAACTTATGCTAAGCAAGATAAGCAACTATGTGATAGCAAGATATATGACAAAGAACAGTATGGCTATCACAAAGTAAAGTGCATAAGTAAAGGGCTCGGGTAAGAGATAACCGAGGCACGCGAAGACGACGATGTATCCCAAAGTTCACACCCTTGTGGATGCTAATCTCCGTTTGGAGCAGTGTGGAGGCACAATGCTCCCCAAGAAGCCACTAGGGCCACCATAATCTCCTCACGCCCTCGCACAATGCAAGATGCCGTGATTCCACTAAGGGACCCTTGAGGGCGGTCACCGAACCCGTACAAATGGCAACCCTTGGGGGCGGTCACCGAACCCGTACACTTTGGCAACCCTTGGGAGAGGTCACCAGTACCCGTCAAATTGCTCGGGGCGATCTCCACAACCTAATTGGAGACCCCGACGCTTGCTCGGAGCTTTACATCACAATGATTGAGCTCCGAACACCACCAACCGTCTAGGGCGCCCAAGCACCCAAGAGGAACAAGCTCAAGGGTACCAAGCACCCAAGAGTAATAAGCTTCTCAACTTGTAACTTCCACGTATCACCGTGGAGAACTCAAACCGATGCACCAAATGCAATGGCAAGGGCACACGGAGGGCCCAAGTCCTTCTCTCTCAAATCCCACCGAAGCAACTAATGCTAGGGAGGAAAATGAGAGGAAGAACAAGAAAGAGAACACAAAGAACCCCAAGATCTAGATCCAAGGGGTTCCCCTCACATAGAGGAGAAAGTGATTGGTGGAAATGTGGATCTAGATCTCCTCTCTCTTTTCCCTCAAAAACTAGCAAGAATCCATTGAGGGATTGAGAGTTAGCAAGCTCGAAGAAGGTCAATAATGGGGGAAGAACACGAGCTCAACGGATAAGGTTGAATGGGGAAGAAGACCCCCTTTTATAGAAGCACCCGAATCCAACCGTTATGTGCTCAGTCCGCGCACGAGCGGTACTACCGCCCGGGAGGTAGAACACGGAGAGCGGAGTGAAACAGAGTGCGTGGCGGAGCTGTATGAGCGGCACTACCGCTGGAGCCAGCGGTACTACCGTTGGCCGCAACGGTACTGCCGCTTGGGACAACGGTACTACCGCTTGTGGCGATAAGCGGTACTGCCGCTCCGGCCCGGCGGTACTACCGCTGGGACCGCGCACAACGCCTACCACGAGCACAAGGAGAAGGAACAGAGAGGAGGGTCATTGAGCGGCACTAGGGGTGGTGGTAGCCGCGGTACTACTGCACATGAGCGGTACTACCGCTCCTACTGCCGTTGAACCCGACACGAGAAAACCACGTCTCGAATCGAGGCGGTACTAGCGTGGAACCGGAGCCATACTACCGCTTATGCCCATGGGCGGTACTACCGCTGTGGGACAGCGGTACTACCGCTTGTGGCGATAATCGGTACTGCCGCTCCGGCCTAGCGGTACTACCGCTGGCGCCATCCTTAAGCCACTTCCACGAAAGCAAGTAAACTCCATGGAAAACCAGAACTGCCATAACTTCTGCATATGAGCTCCGAATTGAGCAAACTCAAGCTTGTTAGATACAAGACGACGAGTAGCATCAGAACAACGACCGAGAAGGTATGCCAACAAATAGAGGAGTGAAACCTCCAACCGATAAGAACCGGCAAAACCTCCAACATCGAAAACATCATAGAAGATGCATGTGAACTCCGTTTTCGATGAACTCGAGCTTGTCACCAA
>NC_053027.1:556255133-556393163 GCF_003073215.2 Triticum urartu | reverse complement strand
AATGATACTTGACATTCGGAAAAGCTACAGCAAACGAACTACACGATCTTTGAGCTATGCTTAGGATTGGGTCTTGTCCATCACATCATTCTCCTAATGATGTGATCCCGTTATCAATGACATCCAATGTCCATAGTCAGGAAACCATGACTATCTTTTGATCAACGAGCTAGTCAACTAGAGGCTCACTAGGGACGTGTTGTGGTCTATGTATTCACACATGTATTACGATTTCCGGATAACAAAATTATAGCATGAATAATAGACAATTATCATGAACAAATAAATATGATAATAACCATTTTATTATTGCCTCTAGGGCATATTTCCAACAGTTTCCCACTTGCACTAGAGTCAATATTCTAGTTACATTGTGATGAATCGAACACCCATGCGGTTCTGGTGTTGATCATGTTTTGCTCTAGGGAGAGGTTTAGTCAACGGATCTGCCACATTCAGGTCCGTATGTACTTTACAAATCTCTATGTCTCCATTTTGAACACTTTCACGAATGGAGTTGAAGCGACGCTTGATATGCCTGGTCTTCCTGTGAAACCTGGGCTCCTTGGCAAGGGCAATAGCTCCAGTGTTGTCACAGAATAGAGTCATCGGGCCCGACGCATTGGGTATGACTCCTAGGTCGGTAATGAACTCCTTCACCCAGACTGCTTCTTGTGCTGCCTCCGAGGCTGCCATGTACTCCGCTTCACATGTAGATCCCGCCACAACGCTTTGCTTGCAACTGCACCAGCTTACTTCCCCACCATTCAAAATATACACGTATCCGGTTTGTGACTTAGAGTCATCCAGATCTGTGTCGAAGCTAGCATCAACGTAACCCTTTACGACGAGCTCTTTGTCACCTCCATAAATGAGAAACATTTCCTTAGTCCTTTTCAGGAACTTCAGGATATTCTTGACCGTTGTCCAGTGTTCCATGCCGGGATTACTTTGGTACCTTCCTACCAAACTTACGGCAAGGTTTACATCAGGTCTGGTACACAGCATAGCATACATGATAGAACCTATGGCCGAGGCATAGGGGACGACACTCATCTTTTCTCTATCTTCTGCCGTGGTTGGGCATTGAGCCGTGCTCAATCTCGTACCTTGAAATACAGGCAAGAACCCCTTTCTTTGACTGATCCAGTTTGAACTTCTTCAATATCTTGTCAAGGTACGTACTCTGTGAAAGACCAATGAGGTGTCTCGATCTATCTCTATAGATCTTGATGCCTAATATATAAGCAGCTTCTCCAAGGTCCTTCATTGAAAAACACTTGTTCAAGTAGGCCTTTATGCTTTCCAAGAATTGTATATCCTTTCCCATCAACAGTATGTCATCCATATACAATATGAGAAATGCTACAGAGCTCCCACTCATTTTCTTGTAAATGTAGGCTTCTCCATAAGTCTGCGTAAACCCAAACGCTTTGATCATCTCATCAAAATGAATGTTCCAACTCCGAGATGCTTGCACCAGCCCATAAATCGAGCGTTGGAGCTTGCACACCTTGTCAGCATTCTTAGGGTCGACAAACCTTCCGGCTGCATCATATACAATTCTTCCTTAAGGAAACCATTAAGGAATGTCGTTTTGACGTCCATTTGCCATATCTCATAATCATAGAATGCGGCAATTGCTAACATGATTCGGACGGACTTCAGCTTCGCTACGGGTGAGAAAGTCTCATCGTAGTCAACCCCTTGAACTTGTCGATAACCCTTAGCGACAAGCCGAGATTTATAGATGGTCACATTACCATCCGCGTCTGTCTTCTTCTTAAAGATCCGTTTATTTTCTATGGCTCGCCGATCATCGGGTAAGTAAGTCAAAGTTCATACTTCATTTTCATACATGGATCCTATCTCGGATTTCATGGCTTCCAGCCATTTGTCGGAATCCGGGCCCGCCATCGCTTCTTCATAGTTCGAAGGTTCACCGTTGTCTAACAACATGATTTCCAAGACAGGGTTGCCGTACCACTCTGGTGCGGAACGTGTCCTCGTGGACCTACGAAGTTCAGTAGCAACTTGATCTGAAGTTTCATGATCATCATCATCAACTTCCTCTCTAGTCGGTGCAGGCACCTCAGGAACATTTTCTTGAGCTGTGCCACTTACCGGTTCAAGAGGTAATACTTCATCAAGTTCTACTTTCCTCCCACTTATTTATTTCGAGAGAAACTCTTTCTCTAGAAAGGACCCATTCTTGGCAACAAAGATCTTGCCTTCGGATCTGAGGTAGAAGGTATACCCAATAGTTTCTTTAGGGTATCCTATGAAGACGCATTTTTCCGATTTGGGTTCGAGCTTTTCTGGTTGAAGTTTCTTGACATAAGCATCGCATCCCCAAACTTTTAGAAACGACAGCTTAGGTTTCTTCCCAAACCATAATTCATACGGTGTCGTCTCAACGGATTTCGACGGAGCCCTATTTAAAGTGAATGCGGCAGTCTCTAAAGCATAGCCCCAAAATGACAGCGGTAAATCGGTAAGAGACATCATAGATCGCACCATATCTAATAGAGTGCGATTACGACGTTCGGACACACCATTACGCTGAGGTGTTCTAGGCGGCGTGAGTTGTGAAACTATTCCACATTTTCTTAAGTGTGTGCCGAATTCGTGACTCAAGTATTCTCCCCCACGATCTGATCGCAAGAACTTGATTTTTCTGTCACGTTGATTCTCAACCTCACTCTGAAATTCCTTGAACTTTTCAAAAGTCTCAGACTTGTGTTTCATTAAGTAGACATACCCATATCTACTCAAGTCATCAGTGAGGGTGAGAACATAACGATAGCCACCGCGAGCCTCAACACTCATTGGACCGCACACATCAGTATGTATGATTTCCAATAAGTTGGTTGCTCGCTCCATTGTTCCTGAGAACGGAGTTTTGGTCATTTTACCCATGAGGCATGGTTCGCACGTGTCAAATGATTCGTAATCAAGAGACTCTAAAAGTCCATCTGCATGGAGCTTCTTCATGCGTTTGACACCTGTGTGACCACGGCGGCAGTGCCACAAGTATGTGGGACTATCATTGTCAACCTTACATCTTTTGGTATTCACACTATGAATATGTGTAACATTACGCTCGAGATTCATTAAGAATAAACCATTCACCAACGGAGCATGACCATAAAACATATCTCTCATATAAATAGAACAACCATTATTCTCGGATTTAAATGAGTAGCCATCTCGAATTAAACGAGATCCTAATACAATGTTCATGCTCAAAGCTGGCACTAAATAACAATTATTGAGGTTTAAAACTAATCCCGTAGGTAAATGTAGAGGCAGCGTGCCGACGGTGATCACATCGACTTTGGAACCATTCCTAACGCGCATCATCACCTCGTCCTTCGCCAGTCTCTGTTTATTCTGCAGCTCCTGCTTTGAGTTACAAATGTGAGCAATCGCACCGGTATCAAATACCCAGGAGCTACTACGAGTACTGGTAAGGCACACATCAATTACATGTATATCACATATACCTTTAGTGTTGCCGGCCTTCTTGTCCGCTAAGTATTTGGGGCGGTTCCGCTTCCAGTGACCACTTCCCTTGCAATAAAAACACTCAGTCTCGAGCTTGGGTCCATTCTTTGGCTTCTTCCCGGCAGCTTGCTTAGCCGGGCGCAGCAACTCTGTAGGATCGAAAGTATGTCTAGAGGGGGGTGATTAGACTACTTGACCAAATAAAAGCTTAACATTTTCCCAATTTTAGTTCTTGGCAGATTTTAGCTATTTTAGGACAAGTCAAGCAATCATCACATAATTCAAGCAAGCATGCAAAGAGTATAATTGGCAGCGGAAAGTAAAGCATGCAACTTGCAAGAATGTAAAGGGAAGGGTTTGGAGAATTCAAACGCAATATGAGACACGGATGTTTTTCCCGTGGTTCGGATAGGTGGTGCTATCCTACATCCACGTTGATGGAGACTTTCAACCCACAAAGGGTAACGATTGAGAGGTACACAGGGCACCCACAAAGGTAATGGTTTGCGCGAGTCCACACAGGGCTCCACCCACGAAGGGTCCACGAAGAAGCAACCACCCACAAAGGGTCCACGAAGAAGCAACCTTGTCTATCCCACCATGGCCATCGCCCACACAAGGACTTGCCTCACTAGCGGTAGATCTTCACGAAGTAGGCGATCTCCTTGCCCTTACAAACTTCTTGGTTCAACTCCACAATCTTGTCGGAGGCTCCCAAGTGACACCTAGCCAATCTAGGAGACACCACTCTCCAATAAGTAACAAATAGTGTGTAGGTAATGAACTCCTTGCTCTTGTGCTTCAAATGATAGTCTCCCCAACACTGAACTCTCTCTCATAGGATTTGGATTTGGTGGAAAGAAGAGTTTGAGTGGAAAGCAACTTGGGAAGGCTAGAGATCAAGATTCATATGGTAGGAATGGAATATCTTGGTCTCAACACATGAGTAGGTGGTTCTCTCTCAAAACATTACGAGTTGGAATGGTGTATGTGTTCTGATGGCTCTCTCCTCGAATGAAGAGGAGGTGGAGGGGTATATATAGCCTCCACACAAAATCCAACCATTACACTACACAGTTTTCTAAATCTCGGTGGGACCGAATCAACAAACTCGGTCGGACTGAAAATGCCAACCTAGTACCGTTAGAGATTTTCGGTGGGACTGACATGCAACTCGGTAGGACCGATATGGTTAGGGTTTGGGCATAACGTAATCTCGGTGAGACCGATTACACAAACTCGGTGAGACCGAATTTGGTAATTAGCTAACCAGAGAGTTGGTTCAGGCAAACTCGGTGGGACCGATTTGCTCTTTCGGTGAGACCGAAAAGTTACAAAGGGGAAACACTGAATTTACATTGCAATCTCGGTGGGACCGATTCGCTCTTTCGGTGAGACCGAAAAGTTACGAAAGGGAAATAGAGAGTTTGCAATCCATCTCGGTGAGACCGAGATCCCTATCGGTAGAACCGAATTGCTCAGGTTGGCAGTGGCTAATGACAAGTGAAACTCGGTGGCGCCGGATAGGAAGAATCGGTAGGACCGAGTTTGGCTTAGGGTTTAGGTCATATGTGGATATGGGAAAGTAGTTGAGGGTTTTGGAGCATATCACTAAGCACATGAAGCAAGAGGCTCATTAAGCAACACCTCATCCCTCCTTGATAGTATTGGCTTTTCCTAAAGACTCAATGTGATCTTGGATCACTAAAATATAAAATGAAGAGTCTTGAGCTTTTGAGCTTGAGCCAATCCTTTTTCCTTACGCATTTTGAGGGTTCCACTTTCACATCCATGCCATGCCAATCATTGAGCTTTCCTGAAATAATCATCTTGGAATAGCATTAGCTCAATGAGCTATATGTTGTTATGAATTACCAAGACCACCTAGGGATAGTTGCACTTTCAACTCTCCCTTTTTGGTAATTGATGACAACATATAGATCAAAGCTTCGACAAATGATAATAAGCATGAAATATATCGTCGCTTTGAGAAGTATGTGATAAGTAAGAGCTCCCCTAAATTTGTGCATATTTAAAATTTGCTTTGGACTGCAAATGCACAAAGGAGTTAGAGTCATGGGTTACTCTTCCATGTCACATACATCTTGGTGGAGCGCTTAAAATGATAAGAATGAAATACATGCACTCATCACCAAGAATAGTGAATGATCACATAAGATAGATAAGATAATAGCATTAAGCAAGCATTAAGTGTAGCTTATGATCAAGCACATGATCATCAATGTCTCACAAATAATGACGTAGTATCTCAAGCACTCAAAAGCAAACAAGTTTGAAAAACCACCAAATAAAGCAAGAGAGAAAAGCAACACTCTCTCTCTCGAAGCCTATGATCTATACATTTTTCTCCCCTTTGGCAACAAGTTACCAAAAAGTTCCTAGAAAATGCATAGTACTAGATCGACGCTCAGGCTTGATCTTCTGGTGGTGGTGGAGTCTGGATCACTCCAAGGACGAAGGCTTCTGTAGACTGAAGTAGACGCTGGAGTTGGAGCTGAAGTAGATGCTGGAGCTGGTGGAACTGAGGTTGTAGCTGGTGCTGAGGTGGTGGCTCTTGTGTCAGCAACTGGCACGGCAGACGACCTCAGACCTCTGTGCAGTCTGGCAAAGGCATGAGTGGTAGTCCTGCCTCTCCTCTCCTGCATATCATCTTGGAAGCTGCTCCACTGCAGTCTGAATCTCCGTTACCTTGACATCCAAGTCATAGAACTTTGTGTTCCATGATTCTCTCTAGGCTTGCCTGGTTTTGAGTTAGGGTGGCTCAGTCCTTGCTCAATCCACAGGGTGGATGCAATCAGGTAACCAAGCTGCTCTTGTTTGGTCTTCAAGAAATTACAGATGCCTCCTCTTGAGTTGGCATCTTGGCAGCTTTCTCCTTCCTTGCCTTCTCCTTCTTTGTGTATGCTTGGGCAGATGATGGCTCGTTCTCAGTCATGAACAACTTGATTGTCCTCAAAATCTGGACGGATGGGCAGGTGTTCCTTGTCCAATAAATATATGCTCGTGCCCATCTTGGAGTTAATTGAGCTCCTGGATCTGAGGGGCATATCCGCAACTCCTCTTCTGATCTACTGCAGTCCTTTTGATAGTTTCCACTATGAGGCTCATCACCTTGAACTTCTGAGGTACATTAAAATAACATGTAGCAAGTTGATAGCATGGCCTCTGATCATCTTGTGATCTCCAGACTTGGGCAATAAGGTGTGCCTCAAGATCCAATTGATACGTTGGCAAGCCCTGACAGAAGGTAATGCACAGACCCAAATTGAAGGTGTCAAGATGCTTCATTTGGGAATTTTCCTTGTACATATTTGGACATAGAGTTATGGTCCATCTTCTTCTTGGCATATATAGTCCAAGTCATCATCATGCTCCTCTGGGGCATTAATGATCTGTGCCCACTCAGCAACTGTGGATTGGTACCTTGTACCCTCAGACATCCATGTGATCCTCCCATCTGAATAAAAGTGTGTTGGTGGAGTAGAACTGCATTATAAGCTCCTCAGTTCCACTTTGTGAGCTTTCTGCCCAACAAAGTCAGCTACTCCACAAGCTATGAAGCTGTCTTGCACTCCAGGATAGTGCTCCTCATTGTCCTTGATGTACTTGCCAGTCAACCCATCTCATATCACAGACTAATTGGCTTCTTATCAGCAGCACTGTCTCATAGAAGTCCTGCTGTTCCTTAGTGTGGAATCTGTAGTCAACAGCAGTCCTCCTCCTTGAAGCATATCGAGTCTAGCTTCTCTCCACTTCTTAGTCTGAATCTCTCCTGAGCTTCATGTCCTCAGCCACAGGATGCACATCGTTGTGGTCTGGGATCTTGGGCTTGAGCTTCTCAGAACTTGCTCTTCATCCCTCTTCTTCAGCAACAGTCTCAGGCACTGGGGCCTTGTTCTTCACAGCTGCAGGAATGCTCCTTGTATTCCTCTTTGGTTTTGGCTTTGGAGGCAGCTTTGGGCTTAGATGCAGTAGCCCCTGATCTTATGGCATCACCCATTCAGCTTGGGTGCCTTGGGTGCTGGTGCAGCTACCTCTTCTTCCTCTTCCTCTTCCATGATGGAAGCCTTTCCTAAGCACTCTGGCTACGGTCTTCTTGAACCCTTTCCTTTCTTTTCTTGCTCTCAGCTGCAACTGGCTCTATGGGCTTCTGAGTTGACATTCTGGCCTTTGACATTGGCTGCCTGCTGGCCTTTTGATTTTCAGGCCTGGCTTAGTGCCTTGAGCTGGCTCAACTCTCTTGGAAGTGGCCTCTTCCTCTGCCACATAGTCTTCATCTTCGGAATCAGAAGTCCTCTTATTTCTCTGTCTCGTGGCAGCTTTTGGCAAGTTGCTAGGAGTGCCCCTGCTGCCTTCATCAGAAGAGCTGGAGGGACTAGTGCCCTCACTCATCACCACTTGTTGTTCTGACAGATTCTGGCTATCACTCTGGTCTGACATGCTGCAAGCTCTGACTGCTGACCCTGTGAACAGATTATAGATGAGGTAGAAAGGATGAGCATCACAAAATGCAGAGATTTTTGCAAAAAGAATGATCCAAAAACTCAGTTTTAGTTTCCTACTGAAATCATCTCGGATCTACCGATTTTCAAACTCGGTGATACCGAAGCAGTTTTGGAACCTAAACTAGTGAACTCGGTAGGACCGAGTCACAGTTCGGTGGCACCGAGACTGCTAGGGTTTCACAGAGTTCCAAAATCGGTCACACCGATAAGTAATTCTCGGTCAGACCGAGTCTCACTTGTGCAATGGCATAAGCCAAATCAGTGGGACCGAGTTTTTCAACTCGGTGGGTCCGAGATGGTTTCGGCGGAAACCTAAACCTAGAATTTTCGAATCAAACCTAATCTACGGGCGTTTTGACTGGATAGAAGTTTATCAAACGTGGCTAGAATCAATATGATCACAATGTGCTAGGAATCAGATTGAGGAATAGCACAAAGATCAAGTCCATACCCTAGTTCGGCGGGGACTTGCTACGGCGGCAACGGCGGGGCAGAATTCCCGTTGACGGCGACGGAGACCAGCGACTGGAGGCGGCTGGTGGCGAGAAGACGATCCGGAGACCACGAGGGCAGAGCAGGCTATCGCGCGGGCGAAGGGGTTCGGAGAAATTTCCAAATTTTGCCCGTGACTATATATAGCCCGACCCCGTCAGTGTGACCGAGTGGAACGACTCGGTGGCACCGAGATTCATAACTGCGTGCAGTTACTGAAACTCGGTGTGACCGAAAGGTTCAAATCGGTTGCACCGAGATCGAAAACCTAGATCAACTTAATGATCTCGGTAGGACCGAAAGTGGAGTATCGGTCAGACCGAGAATCATAAAGAGGTTTTGGAAGTTTAAGTCTATGACGAATCGGGGACTCCGAGCGCTCCTCACACAGAGTGGTTCGAATCTGACTTGATCAAATTTTGTGATGCAGCACGAATAGAATTTGAGACAAGAAAAGCATAGATAGCTAGAGGAGGTTCTTAGGCATTCTTGTCCATCCACTTGGCAAAAGAAGATAAAACCAAACAATCAAAACAACAAGTGGATGTCCTCGAATGAGTAAAATATGCAACCAGCATGCTCACACAATAAGATGGCAAATGAAATATGTGACAAGGCATGCACAACCAATTCTAGCATCTATCAAGCAATTTGCGATGACTAGGTCATCTATATATGAGTATATTGACTTAGGAGTCAAGTGAGAACACTTGATCATATGTCATACTCATCGTTTAAGCTCAAGTGGGGTTACCACTTTTACATAAAGCATTGTTGTGTTCACATCTTTAGAGTTGCTTTAGCTCAAGTCTTAGAGTAAAGCTCCCCCTAGATGTGATATCCCCCCTAAGAGGGATGAACTAACCTTGGGTTTTGTCGATGATGACTTCATGTAGATATTGAAGATGTGGATGCTCAATGTTGATGTAGATCTCTTGGAGCTATCCATTTGAGTGAATTGCACTTTCAATACCTACATGGGTTAGTCCCACAAGGAACAAACAAGGATATCCATAGACATAGAGTGATGCACACAAAAGATGATGTCCATGAAAACTTTTAGGTTACCTTGTCCCTTGTCTTACCAACAAGAGGGTTTGTGACTCCTTGAACTAGTGCAAGATGTGGAAGTTGATTGCACTTGTTCTTGCCAAAATGATAAGAGTGAAGTATGTTGGCGGAGTCACCCTCAAGAACTCTCTAGTTCTTCTTCTTTTGGATCCACATCATCTTGATGGGAATCCTTGGAGTTGTAGTCGTACTTGATGAAGTGGAACTTGAAGTAGTCTTGGGAATCCACTTGACTAAGGTCTTAGGAGCTTCTTCAAATGCATCAATTTCCTCTTGAAGCTTGTCCTTGCCTTTTTGCTCGTAGTCTTGTGGTGGAAGATCATCTTGAGCTTGTGTCCCCTTGAAAGAAGCATCATACTTCTCTTGTTGAGGGACAAACTTTGTCTTGGGGTATTGATCTTCTTCCCACTCAACTCCATTGGCATTGAACTTTCGTTCAAAACCAACACCTTGATTCTTCCGGTGCATTCCTTGCTTGCGCACAATTTCCTCGAATTGCTTACTCCCGGCAAGGCTTTTGTACACTCCTTTCTCTATAATTCCCTTCAATAAGCTATTTTCTTGCTCAAGTGTAACTTGGCTAAGAGAATCATTAGTGGAATCAAGAGAACTTCTAGAAGCAACAATATTGGATTTAGCATGATCATTGTTACTACTAGAGGAAGAATCTTTCTTGTTACTAGACTTGACTTGAGGCATGTAAGTAGATAAGAGTAAACGCTTGGCAATGTAAGAAGAACTTTTCTTGCGGAGATCATCATTGATTGCCTTTAAGAACTCATGCTCTTGCTCAAGATTGAGCTTTTCAAAGCGTAATTTCTCATGAGCTCTTAAAAGTTCTCGATGATCTTCGAAGATAGTGTCATGAGCTAACTTAAGAGTTTTTAGTTCTTTAGTTAGAGCCTCAATCTTCTCCTTATCATTGTCATTCGTTTTATCTTGATTAGCATGATTAATTGGTCTTTCATCATAGTATTCATCACTAGAGTTGTCAACAAGCAAATCATCACCTAACAAGTCATCTTCATCACTATTGAAATCAACATACTCGGGGTGTGTTACCTTAGGACCTTTGGCCATGAAGCATCTTCCAATTCCTTCATTTGGTGAGTCAAATATGTCGTAGGAGTTGGTTGACACAAGTGCTAGACCGGCAACACCTTCATCTTGAGTATCTTCGGAGTCGGAGTGATAACTTCTCTCGGAGTGGCTGTCGGAGTCGGAGCCGGATACCCATTCACCAACATGAGCTTGATGTCTTTGTTTTGTGTAGCTCCTTGATGATTTTTCCTTCCTTTCCGAATCCTTGCTTCTCCGTGAGTATCTTCGTTCATAACGATCATCTCTACTCCTTCTCTCTCTTGGTGGTGATTCTTTGCTTCTTCTTCTTGGAGAATCTTCTCTTCTCTTGTAGGGAGCCGTACACTCATTGGAATAGTGTCCGGGTCTTCCACAATTGTAGCAGTTTCGCTCTCGACTAGAAGATCTTTTGTCATTGTAGGACCTTGACTTGAAGCTTCTATCTTTGCTTCTACTCTTGTAGAACTTGTTGAAGTTCTTCACCATTAAGCTCAATTCTTCATTGAAGTCTTGTTTCTCACTTGATGATGTAGGGGCTTCACATGAGGCTTTATAGGCACCACTTGATTTGTTGTGAAGTTCCTCTTTATCCTTAAGTGACATCTCATGAGCAACAATTCTTCCAATCACCTCCGTTGGCTTGAGATCTTTGTAATTTGGCATCATTTGGATCAATGTGCACACGGTATCATATTTTCCATCCAAGGCTCTTATAATCTTCTTGATGATGAATCTATCGGTCATCTCTTCACTTCCTAAGCCGGCAATCTCATTTGTGATGAGAGCAAGCCTAGAGTACATTTCAGCGACACCTTCACCATCCTTCATCTTGAACTTGTCAAGTTGGCTTTGAAGCACATCCAACTTGGATTCCTTGACGGAGTCGGTACCTTCGTGCATATCAATCAAAGTGTCCCAAATTTCCTTTGCATTCTCAAGACGGCTGATTTTGTTGAATTCTTCGGGGCACAATCCGTTGAAGAGAATATCACAAGCTTGAGCATTGTATTGCAACATCTTCAACTCATCCGCGGTAGCTTCACGGTTTGGTTCTCTCCCATCAAAGAAGTCACCTTGCAAACCAACACACACAATAGCCCAAACGGCGGGGTTATGTCCAAGAATATGCATTTTCATTTTATGCTTCCAACTAGCAAAATTAGCACCATCAAAGTAAGGACCTCTACGGTGATAATTTCCCTCGCTAGACGCCATACTCTCCTAGGTTGTGAAACCAAGGCTATGACCACCAAAAGCTATGGAGATCAAGCAAATGGAGACCAAAGCTCTGATACCACTTGTAGGATCGAAAGTATGTCTAGAGGGGGGTGATTAGACTACTTGACCAAATAAAAACTTAACCTTTTCCCAATTTTAGTTCTTGGCAGATTTTAGCTATTTTGGGACAAGTCAAGCAATCATCACACAATTCAAGCAAGCATGCAAAGAGTATATTGGCAGCGGAAAGTAAAGCATGCAACTTGCAAGAATGTAAAGGGAAGGGTTTGGAGAATTCAAACGCTATTGGAGACACGGATGTTTTTCCCGTGGTTCGGATAGATGGTGCTATCCTACATCCACGTTGATGGAGACTTCAACCCACGAAGGGTAACGGTTGTGCGAGTCCACACAGGGCTCCACCCAAGGGTAACGGTTGCGCGAGTCCACACAAGGCTCCACCCACGAAGGGTCCACGAAGAAGCAACCACCCACAAAGGGTCCACGAAGAAGCAACCTTGTCTATCCCACCATGGCCATCGCCCACACAGGACTTGCCTCACTAGCGGTAGATCTTCACGAAGTAGGCGATCTCCTTGCCCTTACAAACTCCTTGGTTCAACTCCACAATCTTGTCGGAGGCTCCCAAGTGACACCTAGCCAATCTAGGAGACACCACTCTCCAAGAAGTAACAAATGGTGTGTAGGTAATGAACTCCTTGCTCTTGTGCTTCAAATGATAGTCTCCCCAACACTCAACTCTCTCTCATAGGATTTGGATTTGGTGGAAAGAAGGTTTGAGAGGAAAGCAACTTGGGAAGGCTAGAGATCAAGATTCATATGGTAGGAATGGAATATCTTGGTCTCAACACATGAGTAGGTGGTTCTCTCTCAAAACATATGAGTTGGAATGGTGTGTGTGTTCTGATGGCTCTCTCATCGAATGAGGAGGAGGTGGAGGGGTATATATATAGCCTCCACACAAAATCCAACCGTTACACAGTTTTCCAATCTCGGTGGGACCGAATCAATAAACTCGGTCGGACCGAAAATGTAAACCTAGTGACCGTTGGTGATTTTCGGTGGGACTGACATGCAACTCGGTAGGACCGATATGGTTAGGGTTTGGGCATAACGTAATCTCAGTGAGACCGATTACACAAACTCGGTGAGACCGAATTTGGTAATTAGCTAACCAGAGAGTTGGTCAGGCAAACTTGGTGGGACCGATTTGCTCTTTCGGTGGGACCGAGTGGAACTCGGTGAGACCGAAAAGTTACAAAGGGGAAACACTGAGTTTACATTGCAATCTCGGTGGGACCGATTCGCTCTTTCGGTGAGACCAAAAAGTTACGAAAGGGAAATAGAGAGTTTGCAACCCCATCTCGGTGAGACTGAGATCCTTATCGGTAGAACCGAATTGCTAGGGTTTGGCAGTGGCTTATGACAAGTGAAACTCGGTGGCGCCGGATAGGAAGAATCGGTAGGACCGAGTTTGGCTTAGGGTTTAGGTCATATGTGGATATGGGAAAGTAGTTGAGGGTTTTGAAGCATATCACTAAGCACATGAAGCAAGAGGCTCATTAAGCAACACCTCATCCCTCCTTGATAGTATTGGCTTTTCCTAAAGACTCAATGTGATCTTGGATCACCAAAATATAAAATGAAGAGTCTTGAGCTTTTGAGCTTGAGCCAATCCTTTTTCCTTAGCATTTTGAGGGTTCCACTTTCACATCCATGCCATGCCAATCATTGAGCTTTCCTGAAATAATCATCTTGAAATAGCATTAGCTCAATGAGCTATATGTTGTTATGAATTACCAAAACCACCTAGGGATAGTTGCACTTTCAGTCTTGCGCAGCCTTGAGCCTTTGCTTCTACTTTTTAAGACTCCTCGCGGTGGCAACAAGCCTTTTACGGGCATTCTGCTGCTCCGGGTGCTTGTCCGGCGTTATGTCGTCCGGACCATTATCCTTGATAGAATTTGTTTGTTCGGTTTGATTATCCGGATTGCCGTTGTTCGGCAGCGGTTCGCCCTACTCCAGCGCTGGGTCTGTGTGATCGTTATTTCTGTCGAGGCGGGATTTGGGGCGGCGCTTGCATCGCTGCTTTGACTGCTTCTCGAGGGAACAAGCCTTCGCTGCGTCCTTCCGCTCCTCATCGTCATCTTTTGGTGCGTCCACCATGTATATGTCATATGACGAGGTGGCTTTCCAGGGCCCAATAGGCGCTGGTTCTTCATCGTCTCCTTCATCGGCGTCCATACCGTCGATGTCTTCGGAGTCAAAGTCGAGCATGTCGGTTAAATCATCGACAGTGGCTACAAAGTGGGTGGTGGGTGGGCTTTGAATTTCTTCATCGTCCGTATCCCAACCTTGCCGACCGTAGTCCGGCCAGGGCTCTCCTGATAAAGAGAGAGACTTTAGTGTCTTCAGAATATCGCCGAAAGGCGAGTGCTGAAAGATGTCCGCGGCAGTAAACTCCATGATCGGCGCCCAATCGGATTCAATCGGCAGGGGCGCGAAAGGTTCGGAGTCCGGAGAGGAGTCCGGCTCCTTGGAGTCACGAGTCTCGCGAAGTGCGGTGCTGGTGTTCGGCTCGATCGCCGTTGGGATTGCAGCCCCCGAGGCGGCGTCCAACCGCCCATCCTCGATCGACGCAGTTGGCTCCGAATTAAGGGTCGAAGCCGATGCGGGTGCGGCCTCCAGGGCACTGTTTGGCAGCAGAGCTAGATCATGCTCATCGTGACAGTGCGGCGCGCTCGGCAGTGGCTCGAATCCGTCGAAGATCAAGTCCCCGCGGATGTCAGCCGTGTAGTTTAAACTTCCAAATCTGACCTGACGGCCAGGGGCATAGCTTTCGATCTGCTCCAGATGGCCAAGTGAATTGGCCCGCAGTGCGAAGCCGCCGAAGACGAAGATCTGTCCAGGGAGGAAGGTCTCACCCTGGACTGCATCGCTATTGATGATCGTAGGAGCCATCAAGCCTAACGGCGACGACATAGAGGAACTCTCAATGAAAGCACCAATGTCGGTGTCAAAACCGGCGGATCTCGGGTAGGGGGTCCCGAACTGTGCGTCTAGGCCGGATGGTAACAGGAGGCAAGGGACACGAAATTTTACCCAGGTTCGGGCCCTCTTGATGGAGGTAAAACCCTACGTCCTGCTTGATTAATATTGATGATATGGGTAGTACAAGAGTAGATCTACCACGAGATCGGAGAGGCTAAACCCTAGAAGCTAGCCTATGGTATGATTGTTGTTCTGTATGTTGTCCTACGGACTAAAACCCTCCGGTTTATATAGACACCGGAGAGGGTTAGGGTTACACAAAGTCGGTTACAATGGTAGGAGATCTACATATCCGTATCGCCAAGCTTGCCTTCCACGCCAAGGAAAGTCCCTTCCGGACACGGGACAAAGTCTTCAATCTTGTATCTTCATAGTCCAGGAGTCCGGCTGAAGGTATAGTCCAGCCATCCGGACACCCCCTAATCCAGGACTCCCTTAGTCACTTTTACTTGCCCATCCATTTCATATTCCCATTGTTAAATATTCAGTCTAATGACCTCAACGCAGGAACTGCGCCAGGCTATTAAAGAAATAAACAGCCCTCCTCCGCAACCCGAGGACCCAGGACGGTCCCTCGACCCATCCTCTCAAGAGGATCCGGTCTTATCCGTGGAGCTGATTGATGGGGTACTTCATCAATTGAGCAAGGACAACACCTTGGTGGCCATTACGGCCGATTACCCAGGGCTACTCCCAGCCCCACAGGTAACTGAGACCAAGGTTGTCAGAATCGCGATTTTGAATCGGATCGGAGCTCCGGTCGTAGGATCGCAAATCGTAGGATCTTCACTATCAAGATCGTAGAAACGTAGATTCTATGAACTAAAGTCGTAGAATCAGAGGGGTTAGTTTGGATCGTAAAGTCGTAGAATCGTATAACAGAATCGCGATTCTGACAACCCTGACTGAGATCGAAGTCGCAGCACTTTGAAAAGGGATCTGTCCTCGCGTGTTTTTGACTGCCGTATGACAACCATGTTTTGCAGGGGGGGTCCTTGAGACGAGAGGCCGAGCCTGCGGCGACTAGCCAACGAGGGGCGGCGAGGCCCCGCGGACTGAAAAGAAGTGCGGTCCGGACTGAGACGCCGGCGCAAAGGTATAGCGCGCCATCTTATTCCTAGGTGTTATTCCTTTAAGGCATATTAACGCACGTGCTTTCTTCAGGACGAAGAGACCTCGCCGGACTATATCCGGAGAGGTTGCCAATCGCGCCTCCACCAGCCAGGCTCCAAAGCCTGGCCCGGAAGCGGAGGCGAACACAAGGCGCGCACCGGACGCTCCTCCGACAGAGGATGCGGACAGGCTGTCTGCCACCAATTTCGAGGTGGAGAGTGCCATGAACCACAGGCGTCGCCAGACTGTTCTTCACGACGCTTGTTTCTCCCATGAGGCATTGGATGCCTTCAATTCGGGAGATGCGTACCTCCGTGCCGCTCAAAATGGTCTAGCCAGAGCCACGGAGCAATATGTAAAAGACATACGGGTAAGAAAATTTTGGTAATTATATATATACCAGTAGCCCCCGAGACTTGAAACAGTTAGAATAACTGATTTAAGGATCATTTGTTATGCAGGTTCTTACAGAAAAGAATACCCTACTGTCCCAGGAGCTGGAAGAGTGCAAAGCCCAACTTGAGGCCGCATTAGCCGCAGCAGGGGAGCCTAAGGAGACCCCCTCTGGTAATATACGCTTCGAAAGATAAGTATTTTGCGAAGTGCGACATGGGTGCAAATCTGACAAATGGAATTGCAGATGGCGCCGGATTTAATCCGGACAAGCAACATCTCCTACGCCAGCTGAAGGCTGGTGAGAATGTGCTGACAAAGGTGAGGCGGGAGAAGAACGATCTCCAAGATGCCAACACCAAGCTGGGCGTTGAACTGAAGGATGTTCGTGCCCAGCTGTTGGACTCCATTAAGGAGAATCAACGGCTTCGACGTGGCATATTTAGTAAGTGCTTAAACGAACTTTGAAAAAAGAGTTCGGCGAGGAAGTCGACTAACAGAGTAATGTCTGTAGGTATGCTGATAGGTCGTCCTGCAGAGGAAATGCCCGGTTCTACGGGTGACCTTCTTCCCGAGCTCTCAGAACTGCATGAGCGAATTCGGTAGGTGATGCAAGGCATCGCCCAGGCCTTGTGGCCATCCGTCTCCATGCCCGAAGGCCTTGGAGAGCTTGTAGAGAAGCTGAAGGGAGCGCGGCGGTGCTTCCGATTGTGGAAGATGTCGGCCTGCCGTCAAGGCGCCAGGGAGGCCTGGGCCATGGTGAAGACACGGTACACGAAGGCTGACCCCAACCACATGGCTGAGGTCAGACCCATGGGGCCCGATGGGAAGGAGATCCCTGTGAGCTTAGTATACGGCCAAGTAGAACTGGCCACAAAGTATTCCCAACAGGACTGTAAGCTAGACAGCTTGTTAGATGGTACTCCCTCCGTCCCAAAATTCTTGTCTTATATTTGTCTAGATACGGATGTATCTAATACTAAAACGTGACTTTGATACATCCATATCTAGACAAATCTAAGACAAGAATTGTAGGACAGAGGGAGTATTGAAGAAGAATACAATCAGTCAGATTGACTATGTAATTTTAATTGACATGTGTAATGCCTTCTAGCCGGATTGTAGATCGTTTGTCATGGCCGACCTTTTCGCTTCAACCTCGGGACCTGACGGTCCGGAGTGTGTCTGAATATCCTCGCGGTTATAAAAGAACCGGGGTATGCATGGAGACCAGGCGCAGGGGTCATTAGTGCTTGAATAGACAAGTGCCCAACTAGTTATGTTATATTACATGGTTAGTAAGAAACATCTTCCAGGGAGAATAGTTCCGTTAGGGGTTCCTTTCCCTGGGAGGCATGCCCTAAAGTGCATGTCCATTCTGTGAAAAGAGACGCGGGGAAAACATCTGGGGGCGTGTAGATAAAATAAAAAGGATCATCTTTAGTTCACCGACCGAATATTCCCTTAAGAACGCTAGCTTTTGGCTTCACCTAGTCTGAGGTACACATCCGGCTGACCCGGCAGTAACAATCGCAGAGGTGCTCCCTTTACCACCTAGCCAAACAATCGGGAAAGTAGGGGTAAGCACAGGAGCCAGGCAACCCAGCTTGGCCAAAACTTAAGTCATATCGATGAATATAATGGTGAATAAAAAGTACATGCGGAAGTGTGACACATGTGTTGGGCATGAAGCCCGTATAAATAAGCTTATGTTTTAAAGAAGCCCCCAGGTTTAATGAGCGCGGATAGTGCGTCACTTTATGAGCCTTTAAAGGCTATAAGAGAGATAGAGGAGAAGGAGAGAAATGTAAGACAGAAAGTATATAAAAAATGGATAGAGGAAGGAGACGAACACAGAGTCCGGTGCTAGGCATAGAATCTTCGGAGACGGGCTGCATTCCATGGGTTCGGCTCGAGTCGGTTATCAGATGCATCTCACATGCGGTACGCTCCACCAGTCAGGACTTGGTCAATTATGAAGGGACCTTCCCACTTGGGCTTGAGTTTTTCCTTTTTCTTGTCTGGCAGGCGTAGAACTAATTCGCCAACGTTGTAATTTTTGGCCCGTACTTCGCTGCTTTGGTATCTTCGAGCCTGCTGTTGATAGAATGCGGAACGAGCTTTTGCCACGTCACGCTCTTCCTCCAAGGCATCCAGACTGTCCCGCTGATTGAGCTCGGCTTCTCTTTCTTCGTACATGCGCACTCGAGGTGAGTCATGAATTATGTCGCAGGGCAAAACTGCCTCTGCGCCGTACACCATGAAGAATGGTGTGTATCCGGTGGTGCGATTCGGCGTGGTCCGCAGCCCCCAGAGTACGGAGTCGAGCTCCTCTACCTAGTGCGTATTAGATTCCTGAAGGGACCGCACTAGTCTGGGTTTGATGCCGCTCATGATAAGACCATTTGCACGTCCTACCTGGCCGTTAGTTTGTGGGTGATAGACGGAAGCATAATCAAGCTTGATGCCCATGTTTTTGCACCAGAGTTTTACCTCGTCGGCCGTAAAGTTCGTGTCGTTATCAGTGATGATGCTGTGGGGGACGCCGTAATGGTGTACAACCCGGGATATAAAGTCTATCACCGGTCCGGATTCGGCCGTTTTAACAGACTTGGCTTCTATCCATTTGGTGAACTTATCCACCATGACCAGTAAGTATTTTTTCTTGTCGGTACCGCCTTTGTCAGGACCCCGATCCTAAGTCACACCGATCTAGCATGTAACACTTCATATCACTTTGCGGCCTCACGCACGGTATTCCCACGGGTGCCACCTTACCTGGCCCGGGACCGTTTGCGCCTCTTGGCTCACGTATATGATAATGTCGCTAGCATCCATATGACAGAGAACCCGGGCCGACATGGCTAGTCGTGAACCCAAAGCGGCACCAACCAATGGGGACATGCATACATGAATCACATCGAGCATGGCGGTCAGCAGCGTGTGAATCCGGGCTGTAGCACTGGGCTAACAGGACTCCGGGAACCTGGGCTGTAGCAGGCTAGGCAGGACTCTGGATGTCACCGCGTGACATTCCCCCGAAGGGACAGACACAGGAAAGAAGTGAAACACATGCCGGCCAGTCAAGTGTCCTGAGCAGTAGTGCTGGGCTAGCAGGACTCCGGTGAACCGGGCTGTAGCGGACTACTATGGCTCATGGAAGCACTAGACTACATTTCCCCATAAGAGAGGCTGCCAAGGATAAACAACTAGATTGTCGGATCCCACACATACCAAGCATTTCAATCATACATACAATATGCTTGATATGTGTAAATACAACATGGCATCACAACATAACTCTACGACTCAAGTATTTATTAATCTCCGAGGAGCGAGAAATTACAAACATGGGTCTCATGACCAACAATCGTAGCATACAAATCAAAGCACATGCGGAAGCTTAACATGTCTGAGTACATACATCTATAAATGGAAAAGGCTAAGAAGCCTGACTATCTACCAGATCCTGCCGAGGGCACAAGTTCGTAGCTGAGGTATCAAGCTAAACGTCGGAGTCCACGTGGAACTACTAGCGAGACTGAAGTCTCTCTGCAAAACATAAATTAAGCAAACGTGAGTACAAATGTACCCAACAAGACTTACATCAGAACTATCTACATATGCATCGGTATCATTAAAGGGGGTGGTGGAGTTTAACTGCAGCAAGCCAGCTTTGACTCAGTGGCTATCCTGAACTACGACTGCAAGCAACTCTTTTGAGGTGGCGCACACGAGTCCACATATTCACCATTCAATACACCACTAAGGATCCGCTTCTGTCTCCCTACGAGAAGGCCATCCATAGCACTCACACTTATCTTGCGAGTTTTAGAGTATCCACTTTCACTTGTCTATGAAATGTTATATGCAACCCAGAAGTCCTTTACCGCGGACACGGCTATTCGAATAGATCATTTATAACCCTGCAGGGGTGTACTTCGTCACACATGTTTCCACCACTTAGCGTCTGCACATGATATGTGCTCGGCAGACTTCAAGCGAAAGCCGACGTGGGTGTAGACCATGACCTAACTAACCACACAAGTCTCTAGTCCAGGTTTATCGCCTATTTGGGTTCCATCCGCAAGGAAATCCGGCCGGGGTGTCCTCAACGGCCCCAAACGATGTGTACAGGGTCCCGAGACGCCAAACGGGCGCCCGGCATACCCGACCACAGTGTATCTACCGCATCATAGCCCACCCCTAGGGTCAGCGCTACGCATGGCCACCAACACATAACCTACAAACACCAGAAACTAGTTGCAACTCCTGGACAGAGGACGAGAGGGGTCAATAAGTCGAGCGGGGTCATATTTCAGGGCCCAATGTGTGGTAGTAGCTGTTTCATGGATCACAAACACAGAACTCAGTTCCTGAGGACAGTTTCAGTGAGACAACCCACCATGTACTCCTACATGGCCTCTCACCACTACCTTTACCAAATCGTGTTCACACACTTAGCTCACACACCGTAGGACATGTTTACACACCTCCGATTCATCCTCGATGAACCAGACCTAACACGACTCTATGCAATAGCAGGCATGACAAACAAGCATGAATGAGTAGGCACATCAGGGCTCAAACAACTCCTACTCATGCTAGTGGGTTTCATCTATTTACTGTGGCAATGACAGGTCATGCAGAGGATAAGGGGTTCAACTACCGCAACAAGTGAAAGATGAATCGTTGTTGTCCTAATGCAGTAAAAGAGAGCAGGAGCGAGAGAGTGGGATTGTATCGGAATGAGCAAGGGGGTTTTGCTTGCCTGGCACTTCTGAAGATAGTATAGTTCTTCATCGGTGTCATCGATCACATCATCGGAACGTCGTCTACTGAAGAGGGACAAACACCGGCAATAGAGAAGAACACAATCAATGCATATGCGACAATATGATGCATGATCATGACATGGCAATATGCTATGATTTGAGATAATGCATCTAGTTATGATTTAATTGAAGTTGGTTTGAATACATGATTCAAATTCCAACTCCATATATGATTATTTAAATGCCCTTTATTTGTTTTGTCCAAAACAGAGGACAAACATTGTTCAAACATGCATGAAAATGGTACAGATGGATTCCTTGAATTTTTCTGATAATTTTTCATATATAAATCTTTTTATTTGGAGTTACGGTTGAATTTCTATGATTTTTAGAAGTTTGGGGGTAATTTCTGAAAATAATAAATCATTTAAGATTTATTTAAATTCCACAAAGGAATTATTGCGTCAGCATGACCTCATAGTGACGTCAGCAGGTCAACGGCTCGGTCCAGGTCAAACCTGACGTGTGGGGTCCACACGTTAGTGACACAGTTAACTAACATGGTTAATTAAAATTAAACTAAACCTAATATAGTTTAGTTAAGGCCTGGGCCCATATGTCAGTGACTCTAAGGGGTTAGTTAGGCGCTAATGACAGTGCCACGTCACCAGCCACCGGAGTTGGATGCCGGCGACCAAACCCGACGGCGGAGGATTGCCGGAGTTGCCCGGGACGGCACTAGAGGGGTCGGCTCGACGCGCTGGAGGCACCAGAGGGATGCCCGTCCTCACGCGCATCTAGGGGATCACGCGGGAGGCTGCGGGGTGGCCGGAGACGATGGCCACGGCAACCATGGCGGTGGCCGGAGCTACGGGAACGGCGGGTTCGGCGCTACGGAGCGTTTCGAGACGAACTGGTGGGGTCTGCGGCTTCCTGAGGAAGCGCTGAGCACGGCTACATGCTCTAGTGCGACGTGCGGGTGTTGCAACCGCGGCGGCGACAGGGCCGGCGGCGGGGAGCGCACGGCTCCGGTGGTTGATGCGGCTAGGGGGCCAAAACGACGGCGGGGAGAGAGGGATTGGGAGCAGGGGCTCACGGAGATGCCGAAGAGGGGTCAGCGAGCTCGGGAAGGTCCTGGGGGCGCCGAATCGACCGGAGACGGGCTCGGGTGCCCGAGGTTGAGGACGAAGGTGAAGACGGCGTTCGGCGGCGTTTGGACTCGCGTGAGTCAACAGGGGGGCGTAGGCGACGGTGGCGGAGCCCTGGGCATGCCGGAGAGGTGAGGGGGAGGCTCAGGGCACGGCAGCAACGAGCGGCGGCGACGGCTGCGCTCGGGTGGGTGCGCGCGAGAGGGACAGGGGAGGGGATGAGCATGGGGGGAGGAGTGAGAGGGCCTGGGGGTGCGTGGCGTCTCCAGGGGGGTCGTCGCACAGGCAGGCAGCCTGGAGGTGGCCGGCGTGTGGCCACGCGCGGCGGGCACGCGCCCGCGTCCTTCTAGCGCAAGGAGGACGACGACTGGCAGCTAGGCTCTGGTGGGCTGGCTGCTGCTGGGCCTCTCAGGTAAGGCCAGGTAGGTTTGTGTTCTGTTTTATTTTTCTGTTCTCTTTTCTATTTTTCTGTAATTGTTTTTGACTTAAATAAAATGCTAAGACATTTCCAAAAATCATGAAACTAATCATGGCTACTGTTTATAATATATCCAACAGTAAACATTTTAGTTTATGATTATTTGAGCATTTAAAATATTTTATAGCATTTAAATGCCCAAATGCAAGTACTTTATGAATTCATTCAAAAATCCAAAGTGACCTAGGAAAATGTGCACCATTTTTAGCAGAGGTTCTAGACCAATTCAAAAAATGATGAACTTTTCCAAAGGAATTTTGGGATCATTGAAAATGATATTTTTTATTTGAACCTAGTTGGATTCATCTATGATAGGGTTTCAACAGTCCCTAATTCAAATTCATAAGAATTTAAAGATGATCCAACACATGACTAGCTATCTCAGAGCATACTAGGACCAGGGATGTGACAACTCACCCCCACTAAAACAAGAATCTCGTCCCGAAATTCAAGAAGTGAAGTAAGAAGACAGAGGGGTCACAAAACTATCACAGTCTTCTCGATCCAACTGCCCTTCTCGAAGATACCGATATATTGCATCACATTGATCTTGACGTCTTGCTTTGAGAACTACATCCAACATGACAACGAGAAAAAGGGAAAATTTAGAAGAATCGGTCTTCTTGTGGTTCGAGCAAGTTAGGATCATCTTGATGATCACTCAACTCACGGGATGAGACATAGAAACATCTCTGGAGATGAGAGGCAAAACTTGCATCAGGAGCGACAGAAGAAACAATTTGACGAGGGTTTCAAAGTAGCGAGGGAAATTGCCATGATTCCGAAACGGGGACCTCGGGGAAGGTGACTCGAAGAACTATTCCCTTAAGTGGCAAAAAGAATTACTTTTGATCCATAGATCATTGAAACTCTCTATACCAGCCTAAGGCAATTCTCAATCGATCGTCTAGAAGAGTTCGAAGGAGTGGCATACTCAGACTAGGATGGATGATGTGGATTACCTTGTTGAAGACAACGCAATGGATGATTTTTCTTATCATCGGAAATGGATGGGACCCATGGTAGGACCACTTTTGAAGGTGATCCTGACCAGGAATTACCGAGAAGGGTAGTCCAAGGTTGAATGGCACAATGGTAGTGCAAGCTGGGAACAAAATGCAAATGCTGGGAATGATTCTGGTAACTGGGAATAACTCAACGAGAGTGATTCCACCGTTTGGATGGTTTTAGCATAATCGAAGAAACTAGGAGTACAAGGATCCGTAAGGAACAACTTCTAGAATATGTTGCACTAAATCCTCATGGAAAAGATGGTCAGATAGCTCAATCAAGATACTACAATGATAGATCTTCCGTCTAGGTGTGTCCGCCGACATCAACCTTGTTGGAACCTACATCATAGATTTTGGACTAGTTCCAACCATCATATCTGTCTGAGATCCAGATCTGGTTGATAACAGGACATTTCAGACAACATGTCTGAAAAAGAAAATTTGCAACACTAACCGAAGAGATGACGTTGCGGGATTCTCAGGAAAATGAGCTATGATAGCATGCTCCAAAACATGAGCTGGTTCTGCTACAAACCTGTGAACATGCTGTCCAAGACAAGCATGACCACGTAGTAGTCTTATAATAGAACACTATCGAGTTCAGGTTAGGTTCCATCATCAAAGATTTTGAAGTCTTTACGCGCGCTAGACTTCTTTTCCTTGAACAAGTCAATCAGTGGCTTGGGGTGTTAGGAATTACACATGGAGTGGAGGTAGCTAGTCTCGCAAACCAGTGTATACTTCGCACATGCATAACTGACTTGGGATGGTTCCAGAGGAAGCAACATTGACTTTCTCGAATTCACGGCGGAATGCACATGAATTAGAGGAAGTCACTCCTTTCAGCCGAACATATTCTTCATGAACGGAACATGAAGATAATGCTTATAAAAATTTCCAATGCTAACTGGATGCTCAACACGAATCATGGAGAAGATAAAAATGTTGCTGATGGGCTCAACAACAATTCATCCAGGTTTCCATATAAGTGGAATTACACAATTATGTGAACAAGGTGATAGCATCGGTCAGACCCAAAAAAAAATATAATGGTGTATGCCCGGGGAAACAACCACAGGTAAGACAACAGTACGGACATCGTTGGTTTTGATTTGATTTGACGATAGCCCAAAGTCAAATCAAAGATTGGATAAGACAATAGGTCCAACAACTGATCACGAGGACCAATCAATGGAGATATCATCTTTCTTCAACACACACACAGAGAAGATATACCTTAGAGATGAACTAAGTTAAGCAAAGCTTCTACCTTCCAACTCTCCAAGTTGTTGTCTAGCTCAACCAACTAGCTCAGGGATATCCAACACAGATTCTTGGAGAAGGGGTGATTTAGAGGGAAAAAAACCAACACGATCATGAACTCAACATAGCGGTCAGGTGACAACCAGGTAATACTTCCGAGAAGATCTTCGGAAAATCACGAACCACTGATATGTTACTAAACTCGAGAACATTCTTGCTTTTCGGGGCAAGACGATGGGACCAAGAGAGTGATGGATTGCCACAATCCTATCTCATTGATCGAAGAGTGCACCGAAAATAAGGACTAGGTAGCACGATCCATCTTAGGATGATGATTCAATAACCAACATGCTAAGAATGAATTATTGTCCATTAGCTACCAAGCAACGGGGTTGCTAGTAGTATTGATTTCACACATCATGGTTCACTTGTCGGCATTCCGGTTGCGACAACACGGGACCGAGGAATGAAACAATGATAGCGAGAAGTATCACTGCGTCAAGAATTCATAAGAGATGGTGCAATTCTCATGACAATCCTGACATAAAGGGGGTAATACTCCAGGGTAGAACATAGCAAAAGCTGGATTGGCATTTGATCTGCAGAGCACAACTACTTTGACCCAATCCTGGAAATGGACGAGGTACTAGAGTTTGTTTCTCCTAGTCATTCCGGAATAGAACGACTTGACGGACCACAAGAATAAAAGGCATCGATGAACACAAATGCACACACACTCTTGGCTATCAACTGATAGAGGATGGTCGGAATACAACTGAAGAGGAACAACTCAAGGAACATATAACTTTCTGAGTTGTGGATGCATAGATTAGTATGTCGAGCAAAACTCAACATTTCTTCCGGACAACCCATGCAGAAAGGTAGGACTGGCAGATTCACAAAGCAGAATGGAGAACTCATCAAGAGCACTCTGGTTGTGATCTTTTGGTTCAAAGAACTTCTGCCATAAGCGGTTCAATTTGGAAGAAGGAATTACCACGGACCTCGAGGACTGTCGCAAGGTTACTAATATCCTAAAGGAACGAGCAAACACTATCAACAGGAGGTGACTGGAGTGAATCTCGGGTTCAAACCCAGGAATAGAATACCTACTAACTAAATGGCATCACGGGATGCTTTCGAGAATGATGGCCAGAATCATCACACTGGGAACACAAGACATGGCTAGATTACTAGGTGATCCTCTAAAACACCTAGGGTCATCATACTAGCTCCAACCTATATGTCGAGGCAACAGAGTGCCTCAACTCACCGATTAGTGTGGTTGAACTGGCCCAAAGGGACATCGGGAACGGGAAGAAGGGATTTGCAAATGCATCAGACTATTTAGAGACCTGGGATGACTCGGACAGCATAACGGCTGTAAATGCTCAAAATTATTTGAGACATCCTCCAAAAATGGTGGCATAACCACTCAACAACACAATATCAAGGTTCTGAGATCAACTGTCAACATACGGAAGTAGTAGGAACGGAACTGAGGCTTGAAACTATCAATTCTATAAGTCTATGGATTAGTAGCACGTCATCCTGATAGATAGAGAAGGCCTAATTCTTAATCCCCATAGAAAAGAATAGGTTGACTTAGATCAGAAGGGCATAGGGTAAAGGAGTAAAAAGAGCCTTACGTTCCCTTCCACAAACAATTCCCTTACATAACTAAAGCATTTCTAGACTCGACTTCGACTAGTTTGGCTTGGTAATCCTACAGGCAATCAGGCTCTGATACCAAAGCTGTCAGGACCCCGATCCTAAGTCACACCGATCTAGCATGTAACACTTCATATCACTTTGCGGCCTCACGCACGGTATTCCCACGGGTGCCACCTTACCTGGCCCGGGACCGTTTGTGCCTTTTGGCTCACGTATATGATAATGTCACTAGCATCCATATGACAGAGAACCCGGGCCGACATGGCTAGTCGTGAACCCAAAGCGGCACCAACCGATGGGGACAGGCATACATGAATCACATCGAGCATGTCGGTCAGCAGCGTGTGAATCCGGGCTGTAGCACTGGGCTAACAGGACTCCGGGAACCCGGGCTGTAGCAGGCTAGGCAGGACTCCGGATGTCACCGCGTGACATTCCCTCGAAGGGACAGACACAGGAACGAAGTGAAACACATGCCGGCCAGTCAAGTGTCCTGAGCAGTAGTGCTGGGCTAGCAGGACTCCGGTGAACCGGGCTGTAGCGGACTACTATGGCTCATGGAAGCACTAGACTACATTTCCCCATAAGAGAGGCTGCCAAGGATAAACAACTAGATTGTCGGATCCCACACATACCAAGCATTTCAATCATACATACAATATGCTCGATATGTGTAAATACAACATGGCATCACAACATAACTCTACGACTCAAGTATTTATTAAGCTCCAAGGAGCGAGAAATTACAAACATGGGTCTCATGACCAACAATCATAGCATACAAATCAAAGCACATGCGGAAGCTTAACATGTCTGAGTACAGACATCTATAAATGGAAAAGGGTAAGAAGCCTGACTATCTACCAAATCCTGCCAAGGGCACAAGTTCGTAGCTGAGGTATCAAGCTAAACGTCGGAGTCCACGTGGAACTACTAGCGAGACTGAAGTCTCTCTGCAAAACATAAATTAAGAAAACGTGAGTACAAATGTACCCAACAAGACTTACATCAGAACTATCTACATATGCATCGGTATCATTAAAGGGGATGGTGGAGTTTAACTGCAGCAAGCCAGCTTTGACTCGATGGCTATCCTGAACTACGACTGCAAGCAACTCTTTTGAGGTGGCGCACACGAGTCCACATATTCACCATTCAATACACCACTAAGGATCCGCTTTCGTCTCCCTACGAGAAGGCCATCCATAGCACTCACACTTATATTGCGAGTTTTAGAGTATCCACTTTCACTTGTCTATGAACTGTTATATGCAACCCAGAAGTCCTTTACCGTGGACACGACTATTCGAATAGATCATTTATAACCCTGCAGGGGTGTACTTCGTCACACATGTTTCCACCACTTAGCGTCTGCACACGACATGTGCTCGGCAGACTTCAAGCGAATGCCGACGTGGGTGTAGACCACGACCTGACTAACCACACAAGTCTCTAGTCCAGGTTTATCACCTATTCGGGTTCCATCCGCAAGGAAATCCGACCGGGGTGTCCTCAACGGCCCCAAACGATGTGTACAGGGTCCCGAGACGCCAAACGGGCGCCCGACATACCCTGCCACAGTGTATCTACCGCATCATAGCCCACCCCTAGGGTCAGCGCTACGCACGGCCGCCAACACATAACCTACAAACACCAAAAACTAGTTGCAACTCCTGGACAGAGGACGAGAGGGGTCAATAAGTCGAGCGGGGCCATATTTCAGGGCCCAATGTGTGGTAGTAGCTGTTTCATGGATCACAAACACAGAACTCAGTTCCTGAGGACGTTTTCAGTGAGACAACCCACCATGTACTCCTACATGGCCTCTCACCGCTACCTTTACCACACTTAGCTCACACACCGTAGGACATGTTTACAGACCTCCGATTCATCCCCGATGAACCAGACCTGACATGACTCTATGAAACAGCAGGCATGACAAACAAGCATGAATGAGTAGGCACATTAGGGCTCAAACAACTCCTACTCATGCTAGTGGGTTTCATCTATTTACCGTGGCAATGACAGGTCATGCAGAGGATAAGGGATTCAACTACCGCAGCAAGTGAAAGATGAATCGTTGTTGTCCTAATGCAGTAAAAGAGAACAGGAGCAAGAGAGTGGGATTGTATCGGAATGAGCAAGGGGGTTTTGCTTGCCTGGCACTTCTGAAGATAGTATAGTTCTTCATCGGTGTCATCGATCACATCGTCGGAACGTCGTCTACTGAAGGGGGACAAACACCGGCAATAGAGAAGAACACAATCAATGCATATGCAACAATATGATGCATGATCACGACATGGCAATATGCTGTGATTTGAGCTAATGCATCTAGTTATTATTTAAATGAAGTTGGTTTGAATACATGATTCAAATTCCAACTCCATATATGATTATTTAAATGCCCTTTATTCGTTTTGTCCAAAACAGAGGACAAACATTGTTCAAACATGCATGAAAATGGTATAGATGGATTCCATGAATTTTTCTAATAATTTTTCATATATAAATCTTTTCATTTAGAGTTACGGTTGAATTTCTATGATTTTTAGAAGTTTGGGGGTAATTTCTGAAAATAATAAATCATTTAAGATTTATTTAAATTCCACAAAGGAATTATTGCGTCAGCATGACCTCATAGTGACGTCAGCAGGTCAACAGCTTGGTCCAGGTCAAACCTGACGTGTGGGGTCCACACGTTAGTGACATAGTTAACTAACAGGGTTAATTAAAATTAAACTAAACCTAATATAGTTTAGTTAAGGCCTGGGCCCATATGTCAGTGACTCTAGGGGGTTAGTTAGGCGCTAATGATGGTGCCACGTCACCAGCCACCGGAGTTGGACGCCGGCGACCAAACCCGACGGCGGAGGATCGCCAGAGTTGCCCGGGACGGCACTGCAAGGGTTGGCTCGATGCGCTGGAGGCACCAGAGGGATGCCCATCCTCGCGCGCATCTAGGGGATCACGCGGGAGGCTGCGGGGTGGCCGGAGACGATGGCCACGGCAACCATGGCGGTGACCGGAGCTACGGGAATGGCGGGTTCGGCGCTACGGAGCGTTTCGAGACGAACTGGTGGGGTCTGCGGCTTCCTGAGGAAGCGCTGAGCACACCTACGTGCTCTGGTGCGACGTGCGGGTGTTGCAACCGCGGCGGCGACATGGCCGACGGCGGGGAGCGCTCGGCTCCGGTGGTTGATGCGGCTAGGGGGCGAAAACGATGGCGGGGAGAGAGGGGTTGGGAGCAGGGGCTCACGGAGATGCCGAAGAGGGGGTCAGCGAGCTCGGGGAGGTCCTGGCAGCGCCGAATCGACCGGAGAAGGGCTTGGGTGCCCGAGGTTGAAGACGAAGGCGAAGACGGCGTTCGGTGGCATTTGGAGTCACGTGAGTCAACAGGGGGGCGTAGGCGACGGTGGTGGAGCCCCTGGGTATGTCGGAGAGGTGAGGGGGAGGCTCAGGGCACGGTAGCAACGAGCGGCGGCGATGGCTGCGCTCGGGTGGGTGCGCGCGAGAGGGACAGGGGAGGGGATGAGCACGGGGGGAGGAGTGAGAGGGCCTGGGGGGTGCGTGGTGTCTCCAGGGGGGTCGTCGCACAGGCAGGCAGCCTGGAGGTGGCCGGCGTGTGGCCACGCGCGGCGGGCACGCGCCCGCGTCCTTCTGGCGCAAGGAGGACGATGACTGGCACGTGGGCTCTGGTGGGCTGGCTGCTGCTGGGCCTCTCAGGTAAGGCCAGGTAGCTTTGTGTTCTGTTTTATTTTTCTGTTCTCTTTTCTATTTTTTTGTAATTGTTTTTGACTTAAATAAAATGCTAAGACATTTCCAAAAATCATGAAACTAATCATGGCTACTGTTTATAATATATCCAACAGTAAACATTTTAGTTTATGATTATTTGAGCATTTAAAATATTTTATAGCATTTAAATGCCCAAATGCAAATACTTCATGAATTCATTCAAAAATCCAAAGTGACCTAGGAAAATGTGCACCATTTTTAGCAGAGGTTCTAGACCAATTCAAAAAATGATGAACTTTTCCAAAGGAATTTTGGGATCATTGAAAATGATATTTTTTTATTTCAACCTAGTTGGATTCATCTGTGCTAGGGTTTCAATAGTCCCCAATTCAAATTCATAAGAATTTAAACATGATGCAACACATGACTAGCTATCTCAGAGCATACTAGGACTAGGGATGTGACAACTCACCCCCACTAAAACAAGAATCTCGTCCCGAGATTCAAGAAGTGAAGTAAGAAGACAGAGGGGTCACAAAACTATCACAGTCTTCTCGATCGAACTGCCCTTCTCAAAGATACCGATATATTGCATCACATTGATCTTGATGTCTTGCTTTGAGAACTACATCCAACATGACAACGAGAAGAAAGGGAAAATTTAGAAGAATCGATCTTCTTGTGGTTCGAGCAAGTTAGGATCATCTTGATGATCACAAGATCAACTCACGGGATGAGACATAGAAACATCTCTGGAGCTGAGAGGCAAAACTTGCATCAGGAGCGACAGAAGAAACAATTTGACGAGGGTTTCAAAGTAGCGAGGGAAATTGCCATGATTCTGAAACGGGGCACCTCGGGGAAGGTGACTCGAAGAACTATTCCCTTAAGTGGCAAAAAGAATTACTTTTGATCCATAGATCATTGAAAACTCTATACCAGCCTTAAGGCAATTCACAATTGAGAGAAAAAAGGCATACCCTGACTAGAATAGATGATTGGGACGAGGAATAAAAAAAAAAAAAGGGCGGAAGGGGTAATAGTTTCAGTTTTGTTTAAAGAAAAAAAAAAGAAAAGAAAAAAAAGAAAAGAAAAATGAAAAGAAAAGAAAAAAGAGAGCAAAAAGAGCAGGGAGAAAAAAAAGCCAAGAAGAGCAACACGGGAAGAGGTAGCCCTTGGGATTGCCGGAACCGCAAGGAAATATCTGCCTTAAAATGGGGCCCTTCTAGTTATCTAGAGGGGGAGAGGGGAGGGACGGAAGATCGGATAGTGGTGTAGCTGGGATGATCTTTCTGACGAAGACCAGAAAGATGATATCTTAGTGAGGCCCTTTCTTTATGTCACAGTGCAATGTAAGTATTCGAAGCAATCAGGTAACATGTGACTAGCGTCCTAACAGAGCTCAGGGATTGGAATCGGAGGTCATTGTGGTCACGCATCTGAGTCTCTCCTTCACTCTTTGATTATCGGGATCAATTCTTTAGTGGGGAGTCACAAAAAAACTCTCATCACTGCCGGTGCTCTCAAAAAGATACTATGCGGTAAGTAGATCTGTTCTCGTTAACCTAGGCGGACACTGTCAAAACTCAGAGCTACGCAAAAACAGCGGAATAAGTGCACCACTGGTATAAAGATAGTACATTAAAAATGATCCGCCCACAACTTTTATTTGGCACATCTTCATGTTGAGAGCCAACTGGTCTCGCCCTTCTCAGAGGTTCTTTTCCCTACGTCTTTCTATGAGGCTTGCTGAAGTTCTAGTATATGATTCGGAGCATTACACATCCTTCTTCATGCTCAGAATATTTATCCTGTTTACGGTTGGGGCGTATGTCTGTGACATCATCCTTCAATGAGTTCCCTGATTTTGAACTGGCTGGCATTTTCTTGCAGATATTTAAGATAATGTGTTGATTCTTGTGAAAGCAAATAGCAGAGGAAAAAAAATACACACGTTTTGAGAGTCAGCGAGTCAACAAGAGTCGCGACTGTCCTAAAGAAGCTGGGCCCAATGTAGGATACTACGTAGAGAGGCGCCTGGAGGTGGCCGGCGTGTGGCCACGCGCGGCGGGCACGCGCCCACGTCCTTCTGGCGCCAAGGAGGACGACGACTGGCAGCTGGGCTCTGGTGGGCTGGCTGCTGCTGGGCCTCTCAGGTAAGGCCAGGTAGGTTTGTGTTCTGTTTTATTTTTCTGTTCTCTTTTCTATTTTTCTGTAATTGTTTTTGACTTAAATAAAATGCTAAGACATTTCCAAAAATCATGAAACTAATCATGGCTACTGTTTATAATATATCCAACAGTAAACATTTTAGTTTATGATTATTTGAGCATTTAAAATATTTTATAGCATTTAAATGCCCAAATGCAAGTACTTTATGAATTCATTCAAAAATCCAAAGTGACCTAGGAAAATGTGCACCATTTTTAGCAGAGGTTCTAGACCAATTCAAAAAATGATGAACTTTTCCAAAGGAATTTTGGGATCATTGAAAATGATATTTTTTATTTGAACCTAGTTGGATTCATCTATGATAGGGTTTCAACAGTCCCTAATTCAAATTCATAAGAATTTAAAGATGATCCAACACATGACTAGCTATCTCAGAGCATACTAGGACCAGGGATGTGACAACTCACCCCCACTAAAACAAGAATCTCGTCCCGAAATTCAAGAAGTGAAGTAAGAAGACAGAGGGGTCACAAAACTATCACAGTCTTCTCGATCCAACTGCCCTTCTCGAAGATACCGATATATTGCATCACATTGATCTTGACGTCTTGCTTTGAGAACTACATCCAACATGACAACGAGAAAAAGGGAAAATTTAGAAGAATCGGTCTTCTTGTGGTTCGAGCAAGTTAGGATCATCTTGATGATCACAAGATCAACTCATGGGATGAGACATAGAAACATCTCTGGAGCTGAGAGGCAAAACTTGCATCAGGAGCGACAAAAGAAACAATTTGACGAGGGTTTCAAAGTAGCGAGGGAAATTGCCATGATTCTGAAACGGGGCACCTCGGGGAAGGTGACTCGAAGAACTATTCCCTTAAGTGGCAAAAAGAATTACTTTTGATCCATAGATCATTGAAACTCTCTATACCAGCCTAAGGCAATTCTCAATCAATCGTCTGGAAGAGTTCGAAGGAGTGGCATACTCGGACTAGGATGGACGATGTGGATTACCTTGTTGAAGACAACGCAATGGATGATTTTGCTTATCATCGGAAATGGATGGGACCCACGGTAGGACCACTTTTGAAGGTGATCCTGACCAGGAGTTACCGAGAAGGGTAGTCCAAGGTTGAATGGCACAATGGCGGTGCAAGCTGGAAACAAAATGCAAATGCTGGGAATGATTCTGGTAACTGGGAATAACTCAACGAGAGTGATTCCACCGTTTGGATGGTTATAGCATAATCGAAGAAACTGGGAGTACAAGGATACGTAAGGAACAACTTCTAGAATATGTTGCACTAAATCCTCATGGAAAAGATGGTCAAATAGCTCAATCAAGATACTACAATGATAGATCTTCCGGCTAGGTGTGTCGGCCAACATCAACCTTGTTGGAACCTACATCATAGATCTTGGACTAGTTCCAACCATCATATCTGTCTGAGATTCAGATCTGGTTGGTAACAGTACATTTTAGACAGCATGTCTGGAAAAGAAAATTTGCAACACTAACCAAAGAGATGACGTTGCGGGGATCTCAGGAAAATGAACTACGATAGCATGCTCCAAAACATGAGCTGGTTCTGCTACAAACCTGTGAACACGCTGTCCAAGACAAGCATGACCACGTAGTAGTCTTATAATAGAACACTATCGAGTTCAGGTTAGGATCTATCATCAAAGATTTCGAAGTCTTTGCGTGAGCTAGACTTCTTTTCCTTGAACAAGTCAATCACTGGCTTGGGGTGTTAGGAATTACACATGGAGTGGAGGTAGCTAGTCTCGCAAACCAGTGTATACTTCGCACATGCATAACTGACTTGGGATGGTTCCAGAGGAAGCAACATTGACTTTCTCGAATTCACGGCGGAATGCACATGAATTAGAGGAAGTCACTCCTTTCAGCCGAACATATTCTTCATGAACGGAACATGAAGATAATGCTTATAAAAATTTCCAATGCTAACTGGATGCTCAACACGAATCATGGAGAAGATAAAAATGTTGCTGATGGGCTCAACAACAATTCATCCAGGTTTCCATATAAGGGGAATTACATAATTATGTGAACAAGGTGATAGCAGCGGTCAGACCCAAAAAATATAATGGTGTATGCCCGGGGAAACAACCACGGGTAAGACAACAGTACGAACATCATTGGTTCTGATTTGATTTGACGATAGCCCATAGTCAAATAAAAGATTGGATAAGACAATAGGTCCAACAACTGATCACGAGGACCAATCAATGGAGATATCATCTTTATTCAACACACACACAGAGAAGATATCCCTTAGATATGAACTAAGTTAAGCAGAGCTTCTACCTTCCAACTCTCCAAGTTGTTGTCTAGCTCAACCAACTAGCTCAGGGATATCTAACACAAATTCTTGGAGAAGGGGTGTGAGGGAGTCCTGGATTAGGGGGTGTTCGGGATAGCCGAACTATACCTTCAAGCCGGACTCCTGGACTATGAAGATACAAGATTGAAGACTCCGTCCCATGTCCGGAAGGGACTTTCCTTGGCGTGGAAGGCAAGCTTGGCGATACGGATGTTCAGATCTCCTACCATTGTAACCGACTCTATGTAACCCTAACCCTCTCCGGTGTCTATATAAACCGGAGGGTTTTAGTCCGTAGGACAAGATACACATCAACAATCATACCATAGGCTAGCTTCTAGGGTTTAGCCTCTCTGATCTCGTGGTAGATCTACTCTTGTACTACCCATATCATCAATATTAATCAAGCAGGACGTAGGGTTTTACCTCCATCGAGAGGGCCCGAACCTGGGTAAAACTTCGTGTCCCTTGCCTCCTGTTACCATCCGTCCTAGACGCACAGTTCGAGACCCCCTACCCGAGATCCGCCGGTTTTGATACCGACATTGGTGCTTTCATTGAGAGTTCCTCTATGCCGTCGCCGTCAGGCCCGATGGCTCCTACGATCATCAATGGCGATGCAGTCCAGGGTGAGACCTTCCTCCCCGGACAGATCTTCGTCTTTGGCGGCTTCGCACTGCGGGCCAATTCACTTGGCCATCTAGAGCAGATCGAAAGCTACGCCCCTGGCCGTTAGGTCAGATTCGGAAATTTAAACTACACGGCTGACGTCCGCGGGGACTTGATCTTCGACAGACTCGAACCACCTCCAAGCGCGCCGCACTGTCACGACAAGCGTGATCTAGCTCTGCCGCCGAACAATGCCCTGGAGGCCGCACCCGCATCGGCTCTGACCCTTAGTTCGGAGCCAACTGCTCCGATCGAGGATGGGCGGTTGGACGCCACCTCGGGGGCTGTGATCCCAACGGCGGTTGAGCCGAACACCAGCCCCGTACTCTGCGAGACTCGTGACTCCACGGAGCCGGATTCTTCTCCAAACTCCGAACCCTCCGCGCCCCTGTCGATCGAATCCGATTGGGCGCCGATCATGGAGTTCACGGCCGCGGACGTCTTTCAGCACTCGCCTTTCGGCGATATCCTGAAGTCACTAAAGTCTCTCTCTTTATCAGGAGAGCCCTGGTCGGACTACGGTCAGCAAGGTTGGGGTACGGACGATGAAGAAATTCAAAACCCACCCACCACCCACTTTGTAGCCACTGTCGACGACTTAACCGACATGCTCGACTTGGACTCCGAAGACATTGACGGCATGGACGCCGATGAAGGGGATGATGAAGAACCAGCGTCTAGTAGGCCCTAGAAAGCCACCTCGTCATATGACATATACATGGTGGACACCCCCAAAGAGGGAGAGGGCGACGGAACAGCGGAGGATGACCCCTCCAAGAAACAGCCCAAGCGCCGGCGTCAGCGGCGCCGCTCAAAATCCCGCCAACACAAAAACAGTGATTCCTGCATGGGAGATAATAATACTCCGGAGAGTGCCGAAGAAAACCCCCTCCAGCAAGGTTTAGCACAGGAGGATGGAGAAACCAGCCCTCATGAGAGAGCGGCAGACAGAGAGGTCGAGGACGATAATTATATGCCTCCCTCCGAAGACGAGGCAAGCCTCGACGACGACGAATTCGTCGTGCCAGAGGATCCTGTCGAGCAAAAGCATTTCCAACGCAGGCTTATGGCCACGGCAAGAAGCCTCAAGAAAAAACAGCAACAGCTTCGAGCTGATCAAGATTTGTTGGTTGACAGATGGACCGAAGTCCTTGCGGTCGAAGAGAATAAACTCGAACGCCCCTCCAAGAGTTACCCAAAGCGCAGGTTGCTACCCCAATTAGAGGAGGAAGCACTTGATGCGGCCGAACGGCCACGTCGTGGCCGCGACAGAGAGGCCTCCCGGCCCTCCACTCAAGTCGCACCCCGTACCAAGGCAAGGGAGTATGCGTCGGACTTACGAGACATGCTGGAGGACAAGGCAAGGCAAACACGATCGATCTACGGATTGCGTGGGCACCCCACGGCTCGAGACAGTAACCGTCACGCCGGCCACAAATTCGGCAGGGCCGAACACAGTAGACAAAACTCATTGGAGCTACGTCATGATATCGCCCAGTACAGAGGCGCTGCACACCCACTGTGCTTTACAGACGAAATAATGGATCATCAAATCCCTGAGGGTTTCAAACCCGTAAACATCGAATCATATGATGGCACAACAGACCCTGCGGTATGGATCGAGGATTATCTCCTTCATATCCACATGGCCCGCGGCGACGATTTTCACGCCATCAAATACCTCCCACTCAAGCTTAAAGGACCAGCTCGGCATTGGCTCAACAGCTTGCCAACATGATCAATCAGTTGTTGGGATGACCTGGAAGCCGCATTCCTCGACAATTTCCAGGGCACTTATGTGCAACCCCCAGACGCCGATGACCTAAGTCACGTAATTCAGCAGCCAGAGGAACCGGCCAGGCAATTCTCGACACGGTTCCTAACAAAGAAAAATCAAATAGTCGACTGTCCGGACGCTGAGGCCCTAGCAGCCTTCAAGCACAATATCCATGACGAGTGGCTGGCCCGGCACCTTGGACAGGAAAAGCCAAAATCCATGGCAGCACTCACGACACTCATGACCCGCTTTTGCGCAGGAGAAGACAGCTGGCTTGCTCGCAGCAACAATATGACCAAGAACCCTGGTAGTTCGGACACCAGGGACATTAGTGGCAGGTCGCGTCGCAACAAGCAGAAGCGCCGCATTAACGGCGACAATGCCGAGGATACGGCAGTTAATGCCGGATTCAGAGGCTCTAAATCCGGTCAGCGGAAAAAGCCATTCAAAAGGAATCCTAGGGGCCCGTCCAGCTTGGACCGAATACTCGACCTCTTGTGCCAAATACATGGCACCCCCGAAAAGCCGGCCAATCACACCAACAGGGATTGTTGGGTGTGCAAGCAGGCAGGCAAGTTAAGCGCCGACAATGAAGACAAGGGGCTGCATAGCGATGACGATGAGGAGCCCCGGCCGCCGAACAACAATGGACAGAAGGGTTTTCCCCCACAAGTGTGGATGGTGAACATGATATATGCCACCCACGTCCCAAAAAGGGAGTGGAAGCGCGCGTTAAGGGACGTATACGCGGTAGAGCCAGTCGCCCCAAAGTTCAACCCATGGTCCTCCTGCCCGATCACCTTTGATCGAAGAGACCATCCCACTAGCATCCGTCATGGCGGATTTGCCGCATTGGTTCTAGACCCAATTATTGGCGGATTTCATCTCACTAGAGTCCTCATGGACGGCAGCAGCAGCCTGAACCTGCTTTACCAGGATACAGTGCGAAAAATGGGCATCGATCCCTCGAGGATTAAGCCCACCAAAACGACCTTTAAAGGCGTAATACCAGGTGTAGAGGCCAACTGTACAGGCTCAGTCACACTTGAAGTGGTCTTCGGATCCCCGGATAATTTCCGAAGCGAGGAATTGGTCTTCGACATAGTCCCATTCCGCAGTGGCTATCATGCACTGCTCGGACGAACCGCATTCGCCAAATTCAATGCGGTACCGCACTACGCATACCTCAAGCTCAAGATGCCAGGCCCTCGTGGAGTAATTACGGTCAATGGAAACACCGAACACTCCCTCCGAACGGAGGAGCACACGGTGGCCCTTGCAGCGGAAGTACAAAGCAGCCTCTCGAGGCAGTTCTCCAGTCCGGCCATTAAATGCCCGAACACTGTCAAGCGCGCCCGGAGTAACCTACAACAAGACTGCCTGGCACGTTCCGAGCAGGCGTAGCAATGCGGCCCCAACCCCAACCCTAGCAAAAAGGCGATGCCAGTACTTCGCGTACATAATTACGCTCTAGAAATACCATGGGCATAGGGGGAGGGGCACCATCACGGCACGCCCAAAACACGGCTTAAACCGCACCAGGGGCTGCCGATTTTTTACTTTTCTCTTACTTCCAGGACTCTACTCTTCGGAAGGCCTGTTCGGCAGTTTAATTGCCGCACAATCGATGCAAGAACCAGGGAAGCAGACAAGCCATGCCGCATTACAGAAATCCCAGGTGGTCTCTATCACGAGCAGTATACCTGTTTCGCATACTATTCCGCAGCTTGCACCCGGAGCAGACATGTTAAATAGTCCAACTTTTCGTTTATCGCATTACTTGTATCGTTCTGCTTTGATCGCAGCTATTTTTAATAAACAATGCATAGCTTTTGTCTATTTTGCACTATCTTTTTATAAATAAATGTTCTTTAACGACATGTTGCACCCGTACAACTTGGTATGGCCAAAATACGCCAGGGGCTTTTAGCACCCCTCAATATGGTGTGAGAAGTCCGAACACTTTCACAAGTGCGGCACCCCGAACTTATAGCATTATATGCATCGGCTCCGAATCATGTCTTGGGTCAATAGTTGGGTTTGCCCGGCTCCTATGTTTTGGTGCCTTATGTTCCGCTATATCGGCTAAGGTAGCACTAGGAGAACCACTGCGATTGTGCCCCAGTTGAGCTGGGACGAGCACCTCAGTGGAGAAAGCTAAAACTGACTGTCATGATGAAGCGAGAGCTGGTCGTTGTTCGAGAGGTTTCTTCGAGTCCCTAAAGACTTATGCCGCTTAGGGCGACGAGTCGGCTCTGTCCGGCCAAGGCGTGGATAGGGCCCCGAACTCGGTCTTCCGAATACTAGGGGCTCCGCCGAAATTTAAAATTATAGAATTCTATGGCTAAGTGAGAGTGTTCACGCATTATAGTCCGATTGCCTCGTTCGTCGGGCTGAGCGCCTCCCTCGACGGACCCAAACATGGGAAAAAGAGCGCCCAGATTTATCCCCGAACACCCCAGCACTAGTGGCAAGGGGGCAGAAGCCGACGACTCGCCATCTCTCAGTATTGATAAACAGCCGCACAGAAGGTAATATTTTAAATTCAAGCAGCATTGCTCAGCACATATGAACAAGTTTTCAACGCACAGGACACAAACGAGCGAGTTTTAATAAAAAATTACATCCCTAGTACATTCATCCGCCACAAGGCGGGCACCCATCAGAACATCCTTATAGTAATTTTCGGGCTTGCGATGCTCCTTCCCCGCTGGCGGCCCGTCCTTCACAAGCTTCTCCACATCCAGCCTGCCCCAGTGCACCTTAGCACGGGCAAAGGCCCTACGGGCACCTTCAATACAGATGGAGCGATTGATGACTTCGAGCCTTGGACAGGCCTCCACCAGCCGCCGCACCAGCCCGAAATAACTCCCAGGCAGAGCCTCTCCAGGCCATAGCCGAACTAGGAGGCCCTTCATGGCCTGTTCGGCCGCCTTGTGGAGCTCGACCAGCTGCTTCAGCTGGTCGCTCAGGGGCACGGGGTGTCCGGCCTCAGCATACTGAGACCAGAACACCTTCTCCGTTGAGCTGCCCTCCTCGGCTCGATAGAATGCTGCGGCATCGGATACACTCCGGGGAAGATCTGCAAATGCCCCTGGAGAGCTCCGGATTCGGGTAAGTATCAAGTAACTCACGTTTATGTGTTTACTTTGCATAAAGAATGCCTTACCCGCCGCTATTTTCTTCACCTCATCCAACTCCTGAAGGGTCTTCTGGGATTCGGCCTTGGCAGACTTGGCATTTTCAATAGCCGCCGCGAGCTCGGACACTCGCATCTTCGAGTCAAGCTCCAAACTCTCATGTTTCTTCATGAGAACCTGGAGCTCTTGCCGCACCTTGCCAACCTCGGCCTCATACCTCTCCCACTCGGTGCGCTCCGCGGCCGCACTCTTCTCGGCCTCGAGCAGCGCTTGCTTAAGGGTCGCCACCTCAGATGTGGCCTGTCGGTGTCAAAACCGGCGGATCTCGGGTAGGGGGTCCCGAACTGTGCGTCTAGGCCGGATGGTAACAGGAGGCAAGGGACACGAAGTTTTACCCAGGTTCGGGCCCTCTCGATGGAGGTAAAACCCTACGTCCTGCTTGATTAATATTGATGATATGGGTATTACAAGAGTTGATCTACCACGAGATCAGAGAGGCTAAACCCTAGAAGCTAGCCTATGTTATGATTGTTGATGTGTATGTTGTCCTACGGACTAAAACCCTCCGGTTTATATAGACACCAGAGAGGGTTAGGGTTACATAAAGTCGGTTACAATGGTAGGAGATATGATCATCCGCATCGCCAAGCTTGCCTTCCACGCCAAGGAAAGTTCCTTCCGGACACGGGACGGAGTCTTCAATCTTGTATCTTCATAGTCCAGGAGTCCGGCTGAAGGTATAGTCCGGCCATCCGGACACCCCCTAATCCGTGACTCCCTCAGTAGCCCCTGAACCAGGCTTCAATGACGACGGGTCCGGCGCGCAAATTGTCTTCGGCATTGCAAGGCGGGTTCCTCCTCCAAGTACTTCATAGAAGATCTTAAACACAAAGATAGTGTCCGGCTCTGCAAAATAAGTTTCCGCATACTGCCATAGAGAGAATAATATTTACACAAATCTGCTGACGTATTCCATGGTGCGACACACCATGACCAAGCCTTTATCCGAGTCGTTTAATTACCCACCTCAGCGTGTTATGTGAGGTAGTTTTCTTGGCACGTCTTGTTAAAGCAGAGATCGTGTCCCCTTATTACAGGATTCTCATCAATACGGGCGTGGGTAACCCAACCGCTTCTAGGACTCCTAGATCATAGGCAAGTCCAAACGGACACGGGGAGGACGCTTGATATCCACCCTCTTTATAAAGGGACAAAGCTTTTACTTTTCCCTCCCGTGCTCAATCGAATCCTTCCCCCGCCTCAAGCTCAAACGCCCAAAGCTCAGGTCAGGTGCTCCGAACCTTCAGTCATGTCCGGATCCAGCCTTCAAGGCCGATGGATGCCCTCCTCCGTCATGGAAGAAGACATCAAAAGGTTGAGGGAGGCCAGGTATCTGACCGCCGAAATGTCACATCGGCTGCCTCCCCGGGGGCAGGCCGTCCCCTCTCCCAAACCCAACGAGAGCGTCGTGTTTGTCTCCCACTTCCTCCGAGGTCTAGGTTTTGCACTGGATCCTTTCGTCAGGGGCTTGATGTTTTATTACGGGCTAGATTTCCATGATCTAGCTCCGGACTCCTTCCTGCATATCACGGCTTTTGTTGTCGTATGCGAGGCCTTCGTTCGGGTTACCCCCCACTTTGGCTTATGGCTCAAGACCTTTGAAGTAAAGCCGAAGGTGATTGAAGGGCAACATGCAGAGTGTGGAGGCGCCTCAATACGCAATATGACGGGAGCTCCGTGGCCCAAAGGTTCCATCCCAGAGGTGTCTGCATTGTGGCAACAGGAGTGGTTCTACATCACGACTCCTAGAAGTGCCAAGTGGGCGGCCGCCCGCGTTTTTCGCTCGGGCCCTCCACCACGACTGATGTCATGGATCAGTAGAGGACTGAGCTGGGGTCCAGCCAAGGACGTGCCTTTACTGCAAAGCCGCATTCGAGATCTCTTCAACGAAGATCTCAGTTTGGTTGCGGTAATACAAGTTATGCTGGTTCGTCAAGTCCAGCCTTGCAAACGTCGGCCCCTTCGCTTGTGGGAGTTCAATCCCGAGGGTCCGCGTGCCATTCAAAATTTTCTCGGCCTGACGCATGAGGATATGTATAAGTTATTCTTCGGACCTCAAGTAGAGTGTCCAGAAATCACCGAGGACGTGGGCCTGAGTAGTAACCGTGCCGCCGAACAGGTAAGGAATCCTCCGGCCGAACATATTATCTTTCCTTCGTTACGAAGTTATTTCTGAGAGTTTGCTTTTTCGACCAGGACTGGCTAACAAAGGCGAAGTTGATTCGGTGTTTGGCCCCCCTCCCTGAGGGTTTGGAGAATCCGGTATTGGAAAAGATGCTCCAGACCGCACCTTGCCCGGATCCCTCGAAGGAAGATACTGTGGAGGATAATGCGGGCGGACGCAGGCCCCCAACGCTGCCTATTCTAACCGAGGGAGCGAGCGTCTCTATGAAGGAAGACGACTGGAAGAGGAAAAGGACTGTGCCCGGGAATTCGGAGGCCGAAGCTTCCAAACGGGAGAAGAAATCTTCCACCAGGGGCCCTACCTTGGGGGGCGCTACTGCCGCACAAAGTCCGCGGGGGGATCAATTCTCCCGGGAGTCGTAAGTGACCCGAAAACTTTAATAGTACAGATATGCCATCCTTTTCTTCTAAGAAAATAACCACCACATATATTTGTGCAGTTCGGGCCTTAGCCCCTCTCAAATGAGCTCGTCTTTGGGGGATCTTCTTCCAGAGATGATGGAGAGCGAGATGCCTCCTCCGGACTCCTCCGCTCCGGAAGCGGGCGACCCTGAAGTGTCGTCGCAGAGGGCCTCTCCGAGTTCGGTGAGGCCAAAAGGTAATCCTATTGATCCCCGAGGCTCCCAGTGTCCGACTCCCGAAGAGAGCAGACAAAAGAGTCCGGCACCGTCTAGTGTGCGATCGGACGTTCTGAGGGAGTTGGTGGGGCGAGTGGCCATCTCAGATGATCACCGTGTGCTGATGAATATGGTGATGGAGAGGATATCATCCGCCGAAAGCGGATTGCATGAAGCCTTTATGAGTCTACTAACAGGCTTTGAGGTACGTAAAAGGAATATGTAATAGTCCTGCACATGCTAGGTGTGCCCTGTGTAGATAGTAGCCCCTGAGACTCTGGTTGTCGTCGGAAACGATGACGAATGGAGGATCATATTCCCAGGTAATAACCATACTGCCTCTATGTGCAGGAGATGGAAGCTCCGGTGGCCAGCCGGACTAGCCAGTTTGCCCGTTTAGAACGGCAGTTGTATGCGGCAGATGCCGACATCGAGCTTGTTAACAAAAGGCTTGATGAGGCGCAGGGTAAGTATCCTTGTCTGGTAAATGCCACATAGGAAGAGTATGATGCCAGTGTTTTTAACATGTTATGACTGCAGATGGAGCTGCCACTGTTGAAGCCTTGCGGGTGGAACTTGCCCGAGCCAAGGAACAAGCAAGATTGGGTAATGCGGCTGCTTTGAAGGTGGCCAAAGAGTTGCGAGCCGAGAAGGCCGCACATGGAGAGAGCCGGGATAAGATGGCCAATATGGCTGTAGAATTAAAAGCCACCGTAGACCGTTGCCGGGCTCTTGAAAAGGAAAACCAGGCGAAGGCATCGGACCTTGAGAAGGCTGCTACAACGGGAAAAGACCTCCGCTCTGCTATGAGGGCAAAGAAGGAGGAGCTGCGGGAAGCCGGGGATATTGTAGCCGGGAAGTCCTTTATGCTGCAGAGGAAGTACGGAGATCCACGGTATGCCCCTCTGGATCGGCTGTGGAGTTCGGAGGATGCGTATATGGATTTGGCGGCGAGCGCTGCCGATGCGGCCAAGTACTTCCAGAGTCAGACGGATCGTGAAGTAGACCAGCTGTTTTGGAAACAATTCCTTTCTCCCGAGCATCTGCTTTCGTTGACGAACCAATTAGCCGAATGGGCCGAACTAAATAGGTTGTCCGGACTCTCCATGAGTTCTGTTGTGGATCAGCTATGGTCGGGAAGGTCAAAACCGAGCAGCTATTTCAGCTTGGTGCAGCAGGTCCTCGACGTGGTGCCGCGCATAAATGCGATGAAGAGGTCGGCGTGCATAGAAGGCCCACAGATGGCCTTTGCCCGTGCTAAAGCATACTGGGCAGAGATGGATGCTACCACTATTGCAGCGCAGGATTCGGCCATAGGTCGAAGGGCTGCTGAGCACTACTTTGAGGAAGTTCTTGAGGGTGCTCGTTTGATAGAGACCCAGCGCTCAAAAAATATTATGTTTGAGTGACATGTAATCTCATTGTAAGCGAAATGCTTTTATAAATTTTTATAAGGCTACTTTTATACTTTTGCCTGAAAGTAATGTGATGCCTCCTGGGCGGCCGTTTATGTATACATGTGTATAACCTGTAAGATTGCAGTCATCGGCTTCAACCCCCACGCATATAATGCGGAGGTGTTCGCAGAAATGCGCGTTCACGCTTAACCCAACGTCTTGGTCCTATTAAGGAGGTGATAGCGGAGCGAGCGAGGCAACCGGACTATAATGCTTTAACACTTTCACTTAGCCATAGGAGTTTGACAGTGGGGCTACTAGATAGCCCCTGGTGGCTCCGCACTCTCCCGATCCCGGGGTGCGTATATGCCTGGCCGGAAAGCGGCCCTTTGTTAAGGCAGAGGAATTCTAACATTCCCATGGGTCATCGAGTGGTTGACTAGTCTCACGCTAGATCATGACAGTAAGTTTTCGGCTTTCTCTACTGAGGTGCTCATCCGGATGAACCAGGGCACAATCGCAGTAGTTCTCCTGGTGCTACCTTAGCCGTTAAAGCGGAACGTAAGGCACCAAAACACAGGAGCCGGGCAAACCCAACATTTGACCAAAGACAATGATTCGGAGCTGATGCATATAGGGCCAAACTTGCGACGCCGAACACTCCCTAAGGTATTCGGTCTTTGTGGTATAAACCGGGCCTGAAGAATGGCCTTTGTAAGAAGCCCCTTGTGTCCAGGTACGTGCATTGTTTTGGCGTGGCCACATGCCAAGACGTCAGCATCCTTCTCAACGGTGGATATGTATCAACAAGAGACAGTAAAAAAGGTTTACGCAGGGTCTTAATCTAAAAAGAATCCTTGGGGCGGGTCCCTGCTGCACGTCTGCGCCTGTGTCTCCATTGTGCCGTATCCTGGACGGGTGTAGCACGATGATCATCTGTAAAAGAGAGGAATTTAGGTAAAAAGGTTGTCGTGCAAAAGGATAGTTTTCTAAAGAAACCATGTATAATTCAAGATAGGAAGAAATTGCCACTCGTCTGCGCGCGTTGAGCCCCTTGTATTTTTGAAAAATAGGGGTGTGACCGTTTATTCGATATGAGTAGTGGCGCCGGACTTGATTAGTTGTATCTGAGGTCTTGACGACCTATTGGATGCTTTTGATGGTCCGGGCGCCTTTAGTGTGCGGCTGCCAAGGCAGCCTCACTCTCTTTGGCGCACAGAGATCGCTTGATATTTCCGTGCACTGAAATGATGCCACGTGGACCGGGCATCTTGAGTGTTAGGGAGGCGTAGTGTGGTAGTGCATTAAAGCGAGCGAAAGCTTCACGTCCGAGTAGTGCTTGATAGCCACTTTGAAACGAAGCGATGTGGAAAGTTAAATGCTCGCGACGGAAGTTATCAGGGGAGCCGAATATAACTTGTAGTAGGAGGGAGCCCGTACAACGAGCCCCTGGGCCTGGCGTTACTCCTTTAAAGGTAGTATTGCTATGGCAAAATTGTGTTGGGTCTAGTCCCATCCCGCGGATTGTATCCTGGTATATTAGGTTTAGGCTACTGCCGCCATCCATCAAGACTCGTGTGAAGTGGTATCCGCCAATTACTGGGTCTAATACCAGGGCAGCCCATCCTGCATGCCGGATACTTGAGGAGTAATCGCGATGGTCGAAGGTGATTGGTTGAGACGACCAGTGGCGGGACTTCGCGGGGACAGGCACTTTGGTATATTTTTCTGGGAGTGCCGCGTTGTTTTTCCTCTTGATCACGTGTAACACGTTTACTGTTTTGACTTTGGGTGGAAATTTCTTCTGTTCCCCCTTGCCTTGCGTGAGGGGTTCGTCCTCGTCTTCACTTGGTGTATCCTCCCCCTTGTGTATGGCGTTAAGCTTGCCGGATTGCTTGAAGACCCAACATTGTCTGTGGGTATGATTAGCAGGTTTGCTAGGGGTACTATGGATCTGACATACTTGGTCCAGAATTTTGTTGAGGCTGGACAGTTCATCCCTGGTGCCTTTGGGGACGGCTTTTGATTTGGCCGAGGGACTTTGAATCCGGCGTTTACAGCCGTGCCCTTCGTGCTGTCTTCTTTATTCCGGCGTTTGTTATTGCTATTGCGCCGTGATTTCCCGTTTCCATCTCTAACTTCAGATGTACTGGGGTCGCTGGTGCTGCATCTGGCTAGCCAGCTGTCCTCACCCGCGCAAAAGCGGGTCATGAGGTTTGTTAATGCGGCCATCGTTCTCGGCTTGTTTTGGCCGAGGTGTCTGGCGAGCCATTCGTCGCAGACGCTATGCTTGAAAGCCGCTAAGGCTTCGGCGTCTGGGCAGTCGACAATCTGGTTCTTTTTAGTAAGAAACCTATTCCAAAGCTTTCGGGCTGACTCTCCGGGCTGTTGAGTTATGTGACTCAGGTCGTCCGCATCCGGAGGTCAGACATAAGTCCCTTGAAAGTTTGCCCGAAAGGCGTCTTCGAGCTCTTCCCAACTTCCAATGGAGCTTTCGGGGAGGCCTTTGAGCCAGTGACGAGCTGGCCCTTTGAGTTTGAGAGGTAAGTACTTGATGGCATGGAGATCATCCCCTCGAGCCATATGGATATGAAGGATATAGTCCTCAATGCAGACCCCAGGGTCTGTTGTTCCATCGTATGCCTCTATGTTTACGGGCTTGAATCCCTCTGGAAATTCATGGTCTAGCACCTCATTGGTGAAACATAGGGGGTGCGCAGCACCCCTGTAACTGGGTGTGCCATGTTGTTCGGATGTTTGTTGTGTTGCATTGTATGCCGGGGCGCGCTTGCGTGGTCCATAGATGGATCTTGTTGCACCGTCCTTTGGGTGCGAGCCCTCGCATGGGTCGCGTGTTGTATTGTGAGCGGCATTGAATGCCGTTCTGTGTTGGTAGAGGGGTTGTCTATCCGACCAGGTGGCTGTTTTGATATTTGGTTGTGGGGGGTCTGAGGCCTCCTCATCGAATTCGGGTAGCAGCTTCCGCTTTGGGTAGCTCTTGGAGGGGCGATTGTCGCCGTACCTTGCTACAGTGTTGAGTATTTTGCTCCATCTGAATTGGAGCGTGTTTTGCGCGGCCTTGAGCCTCCGCTTTTGCTTTTTGAGGCTCCTTGCGGTGGCAACGAGCCTTTTACGGGCATTCTGCTGCTCCGAGTGCCTGTCCGGTGTTATGTCGTCCGGACCATTGTCATTGATAGGATTTGTTTGTTCGGTTTGATTATCCGGATTGCCGTTGTCTGGCAGCGGTTCGCCCTGCTCCAGCGCTGGATCAATGTGATCGCTATTTCTGTCGAGGCGGGATTTGGGGCGGCGCTTGCGTCGCCGCTTTGACTGCTTCTCGAGGGAACAATCCTTCGGTGCGTCCTTCCGCTCCTCGTCGTCATCTTTGGGTGTGTCCACCATGTATACGTCATATGACGAGGTGGCGTTCCAGGGCTCGATAGGCGCTGGTTCTTCATCGTCTCCTTCATCGGCGTCCATACCGTCAATGTCGTCGGAGTTGAAGTCGAGCATGTCGGTTAAATCGTCGACAGTGGCTACCAAGTGGGTGGTGGGAGGGCTTTGAATTTCTTTATCGTCCGAATCCGAACCTTGCTGACCATAGTCCGGCCAGGGCTCTCCCGATAAAGAGAGAGACTTCAGTGACTTCAGGATATCGCCGAAAGGCGAGTGCTGACAGACGTCCGCGGCCGTGAGCTCCTTGATCGGCGCCCAATCGGATTCGACCGACAGGGGCGCGGAGGGTTCGGAAGCTGGAGAATAATCCGGCTCCATGGAGTTACAAGTCTTGCGGAGTACGGGGCTGGTGTTCGGCTCAACCACCGTTAGGATCGCAGCCCCCGAGGTGGCGTCCAACCGCCCATCCTCGATAGGCGCGGTAGGCTCCAAACTAAGGGTCGGAGCCGATGCGGGTGCGGCCTCCAGGGCGCTGTTCGGCGGCAGAGCTAGATCATGCTCGTCGTGACAGTGCGGCGCGCTCGGCAGTGGTCCGAATCCATCGAAGATCAAGTCCCCGCGGATGTCGGCAGTGTAGTTTAAACTTCTGAATCTGACCTGACGGCCAGGGGTGTAGCTTTCGATCTGCTCTAGATGGCCAAGTGAATTGGCCCGCAGTGCGAAGCCGCCAAAGACGAAGATTTGTCCGGGGAGGAAGGTCTCACCCTGGACTGCATCGTCATTGATGATCGTAGGAGCCATCGGGCCTGACGGTGCCGGCACAGAGGAACTCTCAATGAAAGCACCAATGTCAGTGTCAAAACCGACGGATCTCGGGTAGGGGGTCCTGAACTATGCGTCTAGGCCGGATGGTAACAGGAGGCAGGGGACACGAAGTTTTACCCAGGTTCGGGCCCTCTCGATGGAGGTAAAACCCTACATCCTGCTTGATTAATATTGATGATATGGGTATTACAAGAGTTGATCTACCACGAGATCAGAGAGGCTAAACCCTAGAATCTAGCCTATGGTATGATTGTTGATGTGTATGTTGTCCTACGGACTAAAACCCTCCGGTTTATATAGACACCGGAGAGGGTTAGGGTTACATAAAGTCGGTTACAATGGTAGGAGATATGATCATCCGCATCGCCAAGCTTGCCTTCCACGCCAAGGAAAGTCCCTTCCGGACACGGGACGGAGTCTTCAATCTTGTATCTTCATAGTCCAGGAGTCCGGCTGAAGGTATAGTCCGGCCATCCGGACACCCCCTAATCCATGAATCCCTCATGGCCCCTACAATAGCCATGTTAATCCTGTCATTTCTTGCAATTGCGTCTTTTTTATATACATATTCAACCAAGGTATTTCTTACCTTCCTTCTCCTCGAGCTGCTTCTTGGCACGCCCGAGCTCTTGCTTGGACTTCTCGAGGCTCTACTTCAGCGTGTCCACTTCCGCAGTGAGTACGGCGGACGCCAGCAGAGAAGCCTGCACACGCATATTGACTCCTTTTGTTAGACTCCTGTGAATTTTTTGATCCTCTATTCGACTTTTCTTCCCGAACGCCCAACAGAGCATCAGGGGCTACTGTCTATGCGGTAATATTATTTACACATTATTTACTTACCTCAAAGCCTGTCAAAAGGCTAGTACAAGCTTCAGTCAGTCCGCTCTTGGCGGACTGAACCTTCTGGACCACCGCACTCATAATTGCGCGGTGCTCCTCGTCGATGGAAGCGCCTTGGAGCGCCTCCAACATATTGTCCGGCGCCTCTGGATGGACGGGGGTCGCCAGCACGGTGGACTTGCTCCTCTTGGAAGGAGGTCCCCCGCCGGACTCCGGAACCCTTGAAGGTTCTAGAGCGGTGTCCGGCCTAAAGCCAGACTTGGAGCCCTGTGGGGTTTCATCCCCTTTACTCCTGGAGTCCGGGAGGTCGCCTTGCGGTGCCTCCGGGACCACCTCCTCCCTGCCTGGAACCTGTTGGGACAACACCTCGGTGTCGTCCATAGGGTGGGGGGAGGAATTCGTCGGAAGCGAGTTCACCTCCGATGAGTCCAGTGAGCTGCTCGACGACGCGTCGAGTCGGTCTTTGGGTGGGCTGCATAAGCATATTCGACATAAGGGAAAGCTGTGCAATAAACGAATACTATGAATTACTCCGGTATCCGGATACTTACGATTTTGCCAGGGGCTTGGCCCTGGGCTGCCACTCCTCTTCGCCGTCGTCGGCGTCATTGGAGTAGTCCGGAGGAAGGGTTTTCCCCTTCTTGGACCCTCCGGCCTCCTCAGAGAGGGCGGCCTTCCTTTTCTTCTCTCCTCCCGCTGGAGGGGGAGAGGTCTCTTCTTCTTCCTCCTCGTCTTCACGAGAGGAAGGCGCTTCGGGACCGTCGGATGACGAATCCGACACCTCCTGGCGCTGGGCACTCTTTCGAGTCCCCGTGGCCCTTTTCGTGGCCTTCTTCTCCGGCACCACGTAGGGCGCCAGAACCAGCAGCTTCGCCAAGCGAGTGTCCGCTGGGCCTTCAGGCAAAGGAGCCGGACAGTTGATCTGTCCGGACGTCACCTCCCAATCCTATCAAAGATAAGGGAACTCAGATCCCGCATAGAGTCAAACTATGAAAAACCGATACCCTGTAAAAGGACAAAGACAGCTTACCGCATGAGCGTGATGCTGAGTACTGAATCCGCGATCCTCGGCAGCGGATGCGGGAGCCTCGGCGCCCTTGAAAAGCATCCTCCAGGCATCTTCGTACGTCGTGTCGAAGAGCCTGTTTAGAGTTCGATGCTGCGCCTGGTCGAACTCCCACAGGTTGAAGGCCCGTCGTTGACACGGGAGGATCAGGCGGATGAGCATAACCTGGACTACGCTGACAAGCTTGAGCTTCTTGTCCACCAGTGTTTGGATGCATGTTTGGAGTCCGGTCAACTCTCCTTTTTTACCCCAAGACAGACTTGTCTCCTTCCAGGAGGTGAGCCACGTAGGGGGGCCGGATCGAAACTCAGGGGGTGTGACCCATTCGGCATCGCGCGGCTCGATGACGTAAAACCACCCTGATTGCCACCCCTTCAGGGTCTCCACAAAGGAGCCCTCGAGCCACAGGACGTTGGCCATCTTGCCAACCATGGCACCGCCGCACTCCGCCTGGCTGCCGCGCACCACCTTTGGCTTGACGTTGAAAGTCTTAAGCCATAGGCCGAAATGGGGGCGGATGCGGAGGAATACCTCGCACACGACGATAAACGCCGAGATGTTGAGGACGAAGTTCGGGGCCAGGTCGTGGAAATCCAGGCCGTAGTAGAACATGAGCCCTCGGACAAATGGATGCAGAGGGAAGCCCAGTCCGCGGAGGAAATGGGGGAGGAATACCACCCTCTCATGGGGCCTAGGAGTGGGGATGAGCTGCCACTTTTCGGGAAGCCGGTGCGCGATGTCGCTAGCCAGATATACGGCCTTCCTCTGCTTTTTGATGTGTCCCTCCGTGACGGAGGAGACCATCCACTTGCCTCCTGCTCCGGACATGACTGGAGAAGGTTGAGGTGGTAGTGCGGACTTGGGCGCTGGAGCTCGAGTGCGCAAGAATGGATAGGCGAAGGAGGAAGAAGGCGTGGGTGAAAAGGTGGATCCTTATCCCCTTATATGGGTGGACGCAACTACATGTCCCCACCAGCCTGGTGAAACTCGCTTATCTCCAAGCACCGTAATCAAAGGCGCGGTTGGGTTACCCACGCCCGTATTGATGAGAATCCTGGAATAAGGGGACACGATCTCTGCTTTGACAAGACGTGCCAAGGAAACTGCCTCGCATAACGCGCTGAGGTGGGATAATGAAACGACTCGGATAAAGGCTTGGCCGTGGTGTGTCACACTACGAAATACGTCAGCAGATTAGATTTGTGTAAATATTATTCTCTCTATGGCAATATGTGGAAAACTTATTTTGCATAGCCGGACACTATCTTTGTGTTTAAAATCTTCTATAAAGTACTTGGAGGAGGAACCCGCCTTGCAATGCCGAAGACAATCTGCGCGCCGGTCTCGTCGTCATTGAAGCCTGGTTCAGGGGCTACTAAGGGAGTCCTGGATTAGGGGGTGTTCAGATAGCCGAACTATACCTTCAAGCCGGACTCCTGGACTATGAAGATACAAGATTGAAGACTCCGTCCCATGTCTGGAAGGGACTTTCCTTGGCGTGGAAGGCAAGCTTGGCGATACGGATGTTCAGATCTCCTACCACCGTAACCGACTCTATGTAACCCTAACCCTCTCCGGTGTCTATATAAACCGGAGGGTTTTAGTCCGTAGGACAAGATACACATCAACAATCATACCATAGGCTAGCTTCTAGGGTTTAGCCTCTCTGATCTCATGGTAGATCTACTCTTGTACTACCCATATCATCAATATTAATCAAGCAGGACGTAGGGTTTTACCTCCATCGAGAGGGCCCGAACCTGGGTAAAACTTCGTGTCCCTTGCCTCCTGTTACCATCCAGCCTAGACGCACAGTTCGGGACCCCCTACCCGAGATCTGCCGGTTTTGACACCGACAGGGTGATTTAGAGGGAAAAAACCAACATGATCACGAACTCAACATAGCGGTCAGGTGACAACCAGGTAATACTTCCGAGAAGATCTTCGGAAAATCACGAACCACCGATATGTTACCAAACTCGAGAACATTCTTGCTTTTCGGGGCAAGACGATGGGACCAAGAGAGTGATGGATTGCCACAATCCTATCTCATTGATCGAAGAGTGCACCAAAAATAAGGACTAGGTAGCACGATCCATCTTAGGATGATGATTCAATAACCAACATGCTAAGAATGAAATTATTGTCCATTAGCTACCAAGCAACGGGGTTGCTAGTAGTATTGATTTCACACATCATGGTTCACTTGTGGGCATTCCGGTTGCGACAACACGGGACCAAGGAATGAAACAATGATAGCGAGAAGTATCACTGCGTCAAGAATTCATAAGAGATGGTGCAATTCTCATGACAATCCTGACATAAAGGGGGTAATACTCTAGGGTAGAACAGAGCAAAGGCTGGATTGGCATTTAATCTGCAGAGCACAACTACTTTGACCCAATCCTAGAAATGGACGAGGTACTGGAGTTTGTTTCTCCTAGTCATTCCGGAATAGAACAACTTGACGGACCACAAGAATAAAAGGCATCGATGAACACAAATGCACACACACTCTTGGCTATCAACTGATAGAGGATGGTCGGAATACAACTGAAGAGGAACAACTCAAGGAACATATAACTTTCTGAGTTGTGGATGCATAGATTAGTATGTCGAGCAAAACTCAACATTTCTTCCGGATAACCCATGCAGAAAGGTAGGACTGGCAGATTCACAATGCAGAATGGAGAACTCATCAAGAGCACTCTGGTTGTGATCTTTTGGTTCAAAGAACTTCTGCCATAAGCGGTTCGTAGTATTTGGAAGAAGGAACTACCACGGACCTCGAGGACTGTCGCAAGGTTACTAATATCCTAAAGGAACGAGCAAACACTATCAACAGGAGGTGACTGGAGTGAATCTCGGGTTCAAACCCAGGAATAGAATACCTACTAACTAAATGGCATCACGGGATCCTTTCGAGAATGATGCCAGAATCATCACACTGGGAACACAAGACATGGCTAGATTACTAGGTGATCCTCTAAAACACCTAGGGGCATCATACTAGCTCCAACCTATATGTCGAGGCAACAGAGTGCCTCAACTCACCAATTAGTGTGGTTGAACTGGCCCAAAGGGACATCGGGAACGGGAAGAAGGGATTTGCAAATGCATCAGACTATTTAGAGACCTGGGATGACTCGGACAGCATAACGGCTGTAAATGCTCAAAATTATTTGAGAGATCCTGCAAAAATGGTGGCATAACCACTCAACAACACTATATCAAGGTTCTGAGATAAACTGTCAACAAACGGAAGTAGTAGGAACGGAACTGAGGCTTGAAACTATCAATTCTATAAGTCTATGGATTAGTAGCACATCATCCTGATAGATAGATGAGAAGGCCTAATTCTTAATCCCCGTAGAAAAGAAGAGGTTGACTCAGATCAGAAGTGCATAGAGTAAAGGAGTAAAAAGAGCCTTACGTTCCCTTCCACAAACAACTCCCTCACATAACTAAAGCATTTCTAGACTCGACTTCGACCAGTTTGGCTTGGTAATCCTACAGGGAGTCAGGCTTTGATACCAAAGCTGTCAGGACCCCGATTCCAAGTCACATCAATCTAGCCGGTAACACCTCATATCACTTTGTGGCCTCACGCACGGTATCCCCACGGGTGTCGCCTTACCATGGCCCAGGACCGTTTGCGCCTTTCGGCTCAGGTATATGATAGGGTCGCTAGCATCCATATGACAGAGAACCCGGGCTGACATGGCTAGTCGTGAACCCAGAGCGGCACCAACCTATGGGGACATGCATACATGAATCACATCGAGCATGTCGGTCAGCAGCATGTGAGTCCGGGCTGTAGCGCTGGGCTAACAGTACTCCGGGAACCCGGGCAGTAGCAGTCTAGGAAGGACTCCGGATATCACCGCGTGACATTTCCTCGAAGGGACAGACACAGGAACGAAGTGAAACACATGTCGGCCAGTCATGTGTCCTGAGCAGTAGTGCTAGGCCAACAGGACTCCGGTGAACCGGGCTGTAGCGGACTACTATGGCTCATGGAAGCACTAGACTACATTTCCCCATAAGAGAGGCTGCCAAGGATAGACAACTAGATTGTCGGATCCCACACATACCAAGCATTTCAATCATACACACAATATGCTCGATATGTGTAAATACAACATGGCATCACAACATTTGGGGAACGTAGCAGAAATTCAAAATTTTCCTACGTGTCACCAAGATCTATCTATGGAGAAACCAGCAACGAGGGGAAGGAGAGTGCATCTACATACCCTTGTAGATCGCTATGCGGAAGCGTTCAAGAGAACGGGTTGAAGGAGTCGTACTCTTCGTGATCCAAATCATCGGAGATCCTAGTGCCGAACGGACGGCAGCTCCGCGTTCAACACATGTACAGCCCGGTGACGTCTCCCATGCCTTGATCCAGCAAGGAGAGAGGGAGAGGTTGAGGAAGACTCCATCCAGCAGAAGCACAACGGCGTGGTGGTGGTGGAGGAGCATGGTACTCCAGCAGGGCTTCGCCAAGCACCGCAAGAGACGAGGAGGAGAGAGGTAGGGCTGCGCCAGGGAGAGATCAAATCGTGTGTCTTGGGCAGCCCAAAACCCCCACTATTTATAGGAGAAGGGGAGGAGGGTGCGCCCCCTCTAGGGTTCCCACCCCTAGGGGGGGGGGGCGGCAGCCCTAGATGGGATGGAGGGGGGGCAGCCAAGAGGGGGAGAAGGGGGCGCGCCCTAGGGTGTCCCCCTTCTCCTCCTAGCTGCGCCTTGGGCCTTGTGGGAGGCGCACCAGCCCACTCAGGGGCTGGTCCCTTCCCACTCTTGGCCCATGCAAGCCTCCGGGGCTATTGGCCCCACTTGGTGGACCCCCGGGACCCTCCCGGTGGTCCCGGTACGTTACCGATAAAACCCGAAACTTTTCCGGTGACCAGAACAGGACTTCCCATATATAAATCTTTACCTCCGGACCATTTCGGAACTCCTCGTGACGTCCGGGATCTCATTCGGGACTCCGAACAACATTCGGTAACCACATACAAACTTCCTTTATAACCCTAGCGTCATCGAACCTTAAGTGTGTAGACCCTACGGGTTCGGGAACCATGCAGACATGACCGAGACATTCTCCGGTCAATAACCAACAGCGGGATCTGGATACCCATGTTGGTTCCCACATGTTCCACGATGATCTCATCGGATGAACCACGATGTCGAGGATTCGATCAATCCCGTATTCAATTCCCTTTGTCTAGCGGTATTGTACTTGCCCGAGATTCGATCGTCGGTATCCCGATACCTTGTTCAATCTTGTTACCGGCAAGTCTCTTTACTCGTTCCGTAACACATCATCCCGTGATCAACTCCTTGATCACATTGTGCACATTATGATGATGTCCTACCGAGTGGGCCCAGAGATACCTCTCCGTCACACGGAGTGACAAATCCCAGTCTCGATTCGTGCCAACCCAACAGACACTTTCGGAGATACCTGTAGTGTACCTTTATAGCCACCCAGTTACGTTGTGACGTTTGGCACACCCAAAGTATTCCTACGGCATCCGGGAGTTGCACAATCTCATGGTCTAAGGAAATGATACTTGACATTAGAAAAGCTTTAGCATACGAACTACACGATCTTTGTGCTAGGCTTAGGATTGGGTCTTGTCCATCACATCATTCTCCTAATGATGTGATCCCGTTATCAACGACATCCAATGTCCATGGTCAGGAAACCGTAACCATCTATTGATCAACGAGCTAGTCAACTAGAGGCTTACTAGGGACATGGTGTTGTCAATGTATCCACACATGTATCTGAGTTTCCTATCAATACAATTCTAGCATGGATAATAAACGATTATCATGAACAAGGAAATATAATAATAACCAATTTATTATTGCCTCTAGGGCATATTTCCAACAAACATAACTCTACGACTCAAGTATTTATTAAGCTCCGAGGAGCGAGAAATTACAAACATGGGTCTCATGACCAACAATCATAGCATACAAATCAAAGCACATGCGGAAGCTTAACATGTCTGAGTACAGACATCTATAAATGGAAAAGGCTTCCTGATTACTATGTGATGCTTTGAACCCGCTTAATAAATGGAGCAGTCCGCCAAGGGGCGAAAACCCAGTGACTGGTTGTATTTCCATTATGATGAGTAATGGAAAGGGGTTATCGCCCGGTTAAAAAATAAATAAATGGAAAAGGCTAAGAAGCCTGACTATCTACCAGATCCTGCCGAGGGCACAAGTTCGTAGCTGAGGTATCAAGCTAAACGTCGGAGTCCATGTGGAACTACTAGCGAGACTGAAGTCTCTCTGCAAAACATAAATTAAGCAAACGTGAGTACAAATGTACCCAGCAAGACTTACATCAGAACTATCTACATATGCATCGGTATCATTAAAGGGGGTGGTGGAGTTTAACTGCAGCAAGCCAGCTTTGACTCAGTGGCTATCCTAAACTACGACTGCAAGCAACTCTTTTGAGGTGGCGCACACGAGTCCACATATGCACCATTCAATACACCACTAAGGATCCACTTCCGTCTCCCTACGAGAAGGCCATCCATAGCACTCACACTTATCTTGCGAGTTTTAGAGTATCCACTTTCACTTGTCTATGAACTGTTATATGCAACCCAGAAGTCCTTTACCGCGGACACGGCTATTCGAATAGATCATTTATAACCCTGCAGGGGTGTACTTCGTCACACATGTTTCCACCACTTAGCGTCTGCACACGACATGTGCTCGACAGACTTCAAGCGAAAGCCGACGTGGGTGTAGACCACGACCTGACTAACCACACAAGTCTCTAGTCCAGGTTTATCGCCTATTCGGGTTCCATCCGCAAGGAAATCCGGCCGGGGTGTCCTCAACGGCCCCAAACGATGTGTACAGGGTCCCGAGACGCCAAACGGGCGCCCGGCATACCCGGCCACAGTGTATCTACCGCATCATAGCCCACCCCTAGGGTCAGTGCTACGCACGGCTGCCAACACATAACCTACAAACACCAGAAACTAGTTGCAACTCCTGGATAGAGGACGAGAGGGGTCAATAAGTCGAGCGGGGTCATATTTCAGGGCCCAATGTGTGGTAGTAGCTGTTTCATGGATCACAAACACAGAACTCAGTTCCTGAGGACGGTTTTAGTGAGACAACCCACCATGTACTCCTACATGGCCTCTCACTGCTACCTTTACCAAATCGTGTTCACACACTTAGCTCACACACCGTAGGACATGTTTACACACCTCCGATTCATCCCCGATGAACCAGACCTGACACGACTCTATGCAATAGCAGGCATGACAAACAAGCATGAATGAGTAGGCACATCAGGGCTCAAACAACTCCTACTCATGCTAGTGGGTTTCATCTATTTACTGTGGCAATGACAGGTCATGCAGAGGATAAGGGGTTCAACTACCGCAGCAAGTGAAAGATGAATCGTTGTTGTCCTAATGCAGTAAAAGAGAGCAGGAGCGAGAGAGTGGGATTGTATCGGAATGAGCAAGGGGTTTTGCGTGCCTGGCACTTCTGAAGATAGTATAGTTCTTCATCGCTGTCATCGATCACATCGTCGGAACGTCGTCTACTAAAGGGGGACAAACACCGGCAATAGAGAAGAACACAACCAATGCATATGCGACAATATGCTGCATGATCATGACATGGCAATATGCTATGATTTGAGCTAATGCATCTAGTTATGATTTAAATGAAGTTGGTTTGAATACATGATTCAAATTCCAACTCCATATATGATTATTTAAATGCCCTTTATTTGTTTTGTCCAAAACAGAGGACAAACATTGTTCAAACATGCATGAAAATGGTACAGATGGATTCCTTGAATTTTTCTGATAATTTTTCATATATAAATCTTTTCATTTGGAGTTACAGTTGAATTTCTATGATTTTTAGAAGTTTGGGGGTAATTTCTGAAAATATTAAATCATTTAAGATGTATTTAAATTCCAGAAAGGAATTGTTGCGTCAGCATGACCTCATAGTGACGTCAGCAGGTCAACGGCTCGGTCCAGGTCAAACCTGATGTGTGCGGTCCACACGTTAGTGACACAGTTAACTAACAGGGTTAATTAAAATTAAACTAAACCTAATATAGTTTAGTTAAGGCCTGGGCCCATATGTCAGTGACTCTAGGGGGTTAGTTAGGCGCTAATGATGGTGCCACGTCACCAGCCACCGGAGTTGGACGCCGGCGACCAAACCCGACGGCGGAGGATCGCCGGAGTTGCCCGGGATGGCACTACAGGGATCAGCTCAATGCGCTGGAGGCACCAGAGGGATGACCATCCTCGCGCGCATCCAGGGGATCACGCGGGAGGCTGCGGGGTGGCCGGAGACGATGGCCATGGCAACCATGGCAGTGGCCGGAGCTACGGGAACGGCGGGTTCGACGCTACGGAGCGTTTCGAGACGAACTGGTGGGGTCTGCGGCTTCTTGAGGAAGCGCTGAGCACGCCTACGTGCTCTGGTGCGACGTGCGGGTGTTGCAACCGCGGCGGCGACATGGCCGGCGGCGGGGAGCGCTCTGCTCCGGTGGTTGATGCGGCTAGGGGGCGAAAACGACGGCGGGGAGAGAGGGGTTGGGAGCAGGGGCTCACGGAGATGCCAAAGAGGGGGTCAGCGAGCTCGGGGAGGTCCTGGCGGTGCCGAATCGACCGGAGACGGGCTCGGGTGCCCGAGGTTGAAGATGAAGGCGAAGACGGTGTTCGGCGGCGTTTGGAGTCGCGTGAGTCAACAGGGGGGGCGTAGGCGACGGTCGCGGAGCCCCTGGGCATGTCGGAGAGGTGAGTGGGAGGCTCAGGGCGCGGCAGCAACGAGCGGCGGCGACGGCTGCGCTCGGGTGGGTGCACGCGAGAGGGACAGGGGAGGGGATGAGCACGGGGGGAGGAGTGAGAGGGCCTGGGGGGTGCGTGGCGTCTCCAGGGGGGTCGTCGCACAGGCAGGCAGCCTGGAGGTGGCCGGCGTGCGGCCACGCGCGGCGGGCACGCGCCCGCGTCCTTGTGGCGCAAGGAGGACGACAACTGGCAGCTGGGCTCTGGTGGGCTGGCTGCTGCTGGGCCTCTCAGGTAAGGCCAGGTAGGTTTGTGTTCTGTTTTATTTTTCTGTTCTCTTTTCTATTTTTCTATAATTGTTTTTGACTTAAATAAAATGCTAAGACATTTCCAAAAATCATGAAACTAATCATGGCTACTGTTTATAATATATCCAACAGTAAACATTTTAGTTTATGATTATTTGAGCATTTAAAATATTTAATAGCATTTAAATGCCCAAATGCAAATAATTTATGAATTCATTCAAAAATCCAAAGTGACCTAGGAAAATGTGCACCATTTTTGGCAGAGGTTCTAGACCAATTCAAAAAATAATGAACTTTTCCAAAGGAATTTTGGGATCATTGAAAATGATATTTTTTTATTTGAACCTAGTTGGATTCATCTGTGCTAGGGTTTCAACAGTCCCCAATTCAAATTCATAAGAATTTAAACATGATGCAACACATGACTAGCTATCTCAAAGCATACTAGGACTAGGGATGTGACAGCCTTTAAGGGGTCCAACCATGTCAAGCCCCCAGACCGTGAAGGGCCAAGTGATGGGGATAGTTTGGAGGGCGGTGGGTGGCATATGGCTTTGGTTTGCAAAGAGCTGGCAACCGACGCATCGTTGGACTAATTCCTGGGCGTCTGCCCGGGCCGTCGGCCAATAAAAGCCTGTACGGAAGGCCTTGCTTACAAGGGACCAAGCTGCAGCGTGATGACCGCCGAGTCCGGCATGAATTTCAGCCAGGAGGTTCCGCCCTTCCTCTTCGGAGATGCACCTTTGAAGGACTCCGGTAGTACTTTTCTTATAAAGCTCTCCCTCGTGGACTTTATAGGCTTTAGATCGCCGCACTATGCAGCTTGCCTCATTTTGGTCCTCGGGGAGTTCCTGCCTAGTAAGGTAGGCGAGGAATGGTTCTATCCATGGGGCGATGACGACCATTATTACGTGGGCTGAAGGTGTTATTTCATTGGCAGATCCTCCAATTATGTCAAAGTGTTCGGTGTCGGGCAGTGCGGTTGGGTCCGGGCTGTTATTGCCGGGTTCCCCTTCCCATACTACGGATGGCTTGAACAGCCTTTCCAAGAAGATGTTGCGGGGGACTACATCGCTTTTGCGCCGATGCGTGCCAGGACATCTGCCGCCTGATTATTTTCCCGGGCTATATGGTGGAATTCGAGCCCTTCGAACCGAGCTGACATTTGTAGGACGGCGCTATGATAAGCTGCCATTTTTGGATCCTTGGCATCAAAGTCTCCATTTATTTGGGACATTGCGAGGTTCGAGTCCCCGCGCACCTCTAGGCGTTGAATGCCCATGGATACTGCCATCCGGAGACCATGTAAAAGGGCCTCATATTCGGCTGCATTGTAGGAGTCTGTGTACATTATCTAGAGTACATATTGAACCGTGTCTCCTGTGGGGGACGTCAAAACGACGCCAACCCCTAGACCGGCCAACATTTTGGAGCCGTCAAAGTGCATGGCCCAGTTTGAATATGTGCCGTACTCTTTAGGGAGTTCGGCCTCCGTCCATTCTGCGACGAAGTCACCCAAGACATGCGACTTGATAGCTCGCCATGGCTTGTAAGTTATGTCGAACGGGAGGAGCTGAATGGCCCATTTTGCAATCTAGCCCATCGCGTCGCTGTTGTTTATAATATCGTTAAGTGGCACTTCCGAGGCTACTGTTATTGAACACTCTTGAAAGTAGTGTCGCAGCTTCCGGGATGCCATAAATACTGTGTACGCAATCTTTTGATAATGCGGGTACCGTGACTTGCACGGAGTAAGGACAGTGGACATAGAGTAGACCGGCTTTTGAAGGGGGAATTTGTGTCCGTCTGTTTCTCGTTCGACGACGAGCACTGCGCTTACGACCTGGTGGGTTCCTGCGATGTATAATAGCATTGGTTCGCCAATGTTTGGCGCAGCCAGGACTGGGTTTGTTGCCAAGATGGCTTTTATTTCGTCGAGTCCGGCCGTGGCTGCCTCCGTCCACTCGAAGTGTTCGGTGCACCGAAGGAGGCGGTAAAGGGGTAGGGCCTTTTCTCCCAAGAGGGAGATAAAGCGGCTTAGAGCCGCCACACATCCGGTTAATTTTTGTATTTGTTTGAGGTCCTTCGTGTTGGAAATATGCCCTAGAGGCAATAATAAAATGGTTATTATTATATTTATTTGTTCATGATAATTGTGTATTATTCATGCTATAATTTTGTTATCCGGAAATCGTAATACATGTGTGAATACATAGACCACAACACGTCCCTAGTGAGCCTCTAGTTGACTAGCTCGTTGATCAAAAGATAGTCATGGTTTCCTGACTATGGACATTGGATGTCATTGATAACGGGATCACATCATTAGGAGAACAATGTGATGGACAAGACCCAATCCTAAGCATAGCTCAAAGATCGTGTAGTTCGTTTGCTGTAGCTTTTCCGAATGTCAAGTATCATTTCCTTAGACCATGAGATTGTGCAACTCCCGGATACCGTAGGAGTGCCTTGGGTGTGCCAAACGTCACAACGTAACTGGGTGACTATAAAGGTACATTACAGGTATCTCCGAAAGTGTCTGTTGGGTTGACACGAATCGAGACTGGGATTTGTCACTCCGTGTGACGGAGAGGTATCTCTGGGCCCACTCGGTAATGCATCATCATGATGAGCTCAATGTAACCAAGTGGTTGATCACGGGATCATGCATTACGGCACGAGTAAAGTGACTTGCCGGTAACGAGATTGAACGAGGTATTGGGATACCGACGATCGAGTCTCGGGCAAGTAACGTACCGATTGACAAAGGGAATTGTATACGGATTGATTGAATCCTCGACATCGTGGTTCATCCGATGAGATCATCGTGGAGCATGTGGGAGCCAACATGGGTATCCAGATCCCGCTATTGGTTATTGACCGGAGAGGCGTCTCGGTCATGTCTGCATGTCTCCCGAACCCGTAGGGTCTACACACTTAAGGTTCGGTGACGCTAGGGTTGTAGAGATATTAGTATGCGGTAACCCAAAAGTTGTTCGGAGTCCCGGATGAGATCCCGGACGTCACGAGGAGTTCCGGAATGGTCCGGAGGTAAAGATTTATATATAGGAAGTCCAGTTTCGGCCATCGGGAAGGTTTCGGGGGTCACCGGTATTGTACCAGGACCACCAGAAGGGTCCCGGGGGTCCACCGGGTGGGGCCACCTATCCCGGAGGGCCCCATGGGCTGAGTTGGGAGGGGAACCAGCCCATAGTGGGCTGGTGCGGCCCCCTTGGGCCTCCCCTGCGCCTAGGTTTGGGAAACCCTAGGGGTGGGGGCGCCCCCCACTTGGCTTGGGGGGAAGCCACCCCTTGGCCGCCGCCCCCTTGGAGATCCATCTCCTAGGGCCGGCACCCCCCAAGGCCCCTATATAAAGAAGGGGGGGAGGGAGGGCAGCCGCACACCCTTGCTCTTGGCGCCTCCCTCTCCCTCCGTTACACCTCTCCTCCCCGCTTGCGCTTGGCGAAGCCCTGCCGGGATCCTACTGCATCCACCACCACGCCGTCGTGCTGCTGGATCTTCATCAACCTCTCCTTCCCCCTTGCTGGATCAAGAAGGAGGAGACGTCTTCCTAACCGTACGTGTGTTGAACGCGGAGGTGCCGTCCGTTCGGCACTAGGTCATCGGTGATTTGGATCACGTCGAGTACGACTCCATCAACCCCGTTCTCTTGAACGCTTCCGCGCGCGATCTACAAGGGTATGTAGATGCACTCCTCTCTCCCTCGTTGCTAGATGACTCGATAGATTGATCTTGGTGATGCGTAGAAAAATTTAAAATTCTGCTACGTTCCCCTACACTTCGGGATATCCAATTGTGACAGAGCTCGGATCTTGGCTGGATTTGCTTCGATTCCTCTACCGGATACAATGAAGCCCAAGAGCTTTCCGGCTGGAACGCCGAAAACACATTTTTCTGGGGTTCGGAGGTTATCGAATGTTAGCCTCAAATCGTCTACTAGGGTTTCGACATGTCTTGTTTTAACGACCACATCATCTATGTATGCCTCCACTATTTTGCCGATCTGGTTTGCCAGACATGTCTGAATCATGCGCTGATATGTTGCGCCGGCATTTTTGAGCCCGAAGGGCATTGTGTTGAAGCAGAATGGGTCGTATGGTGTGATCAATGCCGTTGCGGCTTGGTCTGACTCTGCCAACTTTAATTGATGGTAGCCGGAGTGTGCGTCGAGGAAACACAACGAATCGTGTCCTTCCGTAGCGTCGATGATTTGATCGATCCGGGGGAGTGGGAAGGGATCCTTTGGGCAAGCCTTGTTAAGGTCCTTAAAATCAACGCACAGGCGCCATGATTTGTCCTTCTTTGGTACCATCACCAGGTTTGCTAGCCAGTCCGGGTGTTTTATATCTTTGACGAATCCAGCCTCCAATAGCTTGGCTAGTTTCTCTCCCATGGCCTGTCTCTTAGGTTCGGAAAAACGCTGAAGAGCCTGTTTGACTGGCTTGAATCCTTTTAGGATATTTAAGCTATGTTCGGCCAGCTTGCGTGGGATTCCTGGCATGTCTGAAGGGTGCCAGGCGAAAATGTCCCAGTTCTCTCGTAGGAACTCTCGCAGTGCAGCGTCTACATCAGGGTTTAATTGTGCCCCGATGGAAGCTGTTTTATTGGGGTCCGTTGGATGGACCTGGAATTTGAATATTTCGTCTGCCGGGAGGTGGACTTGGATCTTTTGTTGAGTATCACATCGTCCCTATTCACCATGGAGCGCAGCGCAGTCAGTTCTTCAGCCGCTAGGGCTTCGGATAGCGCCTCGAGGGCCAGTGCGGCTGTCTTGTTTTCGGCGCGGAGTGCTATGTCTGGATCACTAGCGAGAGTGATGATTCCGTTAGGCCCGGGCATCTTGAGCTTCATGTACCCGTAATGGGGTATTGCTTGGAAGATTGTAAATGCTTCCCGCCCTAGCAGAGCGTGATATCCGCTGCTGAACGGGGCCACTTGGAACATGACCTCTTCGGACCTGTAATTATCCGGCATGCCGAACACCACATCTAGTGTGATTTTTCCTGTACAACGCGCTTCCCGACTGGGGATTATTCCTCTAAAGGTTGTGCTGCTTCGCTCAATGCGGTTCCAGTCTATTTCCATTTTTTGAAGGGTTTCCTCATAAATGAGGTTCAATCCGCTGCCGCCATCCATGAGTACCTTGGTAAGACGAAAGTCGTCCACTATTGGACTGAGGACCAATGCGGCTGGTGCTCGGGCTGTTCGGAAGTTAGGTTCATCACTGGCGTTAAAATTAATAGCCGTGTCACTCCATGGGTTTATTGTTGCTACTTGGTAGACTTCAGCAAGGCTGCGGAGTGTTCTTTTTCGCATATTATTTGATGCGAAAGTCTCGAAGACTGTTAATACCGTACTGGTGTCTCTGGGGTGGCTTTCTGTGGCTTCTGGAATTAGAAGATCTTCGCCAATTTTTGCCACCTACTGGAGTATCCAACATGTTCTAAGGCTGTGAGTTGGTGTGGCGCCCTCTGCACTGTGAATTTTACAGGGTCCATTAAGCCATCCTTCCAGTATGGTTCCGTGCCCTGTAGAGGGCTTTTGCTTTTTGGTATTGAACCCGGGTGTCTGGCGATGATGCACCCTTTTATTTCGGACTGTGTCTGTGCTCAGGGCCGGATTATCCCAAAATTTTATTTCGGTTTTCCAGGCGCTTTCCATCGCACAGTACTTTCATACTATGGACGCCAAGTCAGCGAAGCGTATAATATCACGGCGACTTATGGCGTTGAGGATTCCCTTGTCCATGCAGTTATTACAGAAGAATGAAATTGCGTCTTCCTCGCGACAGTCCTTTATCCTGTTCATAACCAGGAGGAATCTGGCCCAGTAATGATGTACTTTTTGTTCGGGCTCTTGCCTAATTTGGGATAGATCGCTTATGTACGGGTGGGTGGGTGGAATCGAAACCTCACCCAATCTGAGATCCAGGGGCCAAGGAGTTTCCAAACTCGGAAGTTTGGATTCTTGGATGTTGTCCAATGAATCTAGCCCGTCGCCTGACTTTAAGTTCAGGTCTTGAATGATGTCCTCCCCTCCGCGGGTATCAGGCTTGGGGGGATCGGGAATCCGGACATAACTGGTCCTTAAGATAGACGAAGGGTCGCCGCACTGTCCCTCTACCACGGCAACGTGATGGGTGACCTGGGGAGAGTTAATCTCTCTCAGATCGGGTTTAGGCCCAATCTGGTCGTAATCCGTAGCGACTCCCAGGGCGGCGATGTGATCCAAGAGGTCGTTTAGGGAAGAGAGCTCCATTGGATCTAGCTGCTCGGCGAATTCTGAGCTGACGTGAAGATTGCTTTTGATGACCCGAGAGGTCATCATCGGCGCAACAGCCGAACAGGCGGTCATAAGAAAACCACCTAGCCGGAGAGTTTGGCCGACAGCCAAAGCTCCCTTAGCAACGGTGCCATCTTTAAAGACAGGATGAGACATCCTTCCTGATGGCGACGACACAGAGGAACTCTCAATGAAAGCACCAATGTCGGTGTCAAAACCGGCGGATCTCGGGTAGGGGGTCCCGAACTGTGCGTCTAGGCGGATGGTAACAGGAGGCAGGGGACATGATGTTTTACCCAGGTTCGGGCCCTCTCGATGGAGGTAAAACCCTACGTCCTGCTTGATTAATATTGATGATATGGGTAGTACAATAGTAGATCTACCACGAGATCAGAGAGGCTAAACCCTAGAAGCTAGCCTATGGTATGATTGTTGTTTGTCCCTACGGACTAAAACCCTCCGGTTTATATAGACAGTGGAGAGGGCTAGGGTTACACAGAGTCGGTTACAATGGTAGGAGATCTACATATCTGTATCGCCAAACTTTCCTTCCACGCCAAGGAAAGTCCCTTCCGGACACGGGACGAAGTCTTCAATCTTGTATCTTCATAGTCCAGGAGTCCGGCCGAAGGTATAGTCCGGCTACCCGGACACCCCCTAATCCAGGACTCCCTCAGTCCTAGTTGGATACATCGGTGGAGAGGGGTCATTGTTTTGATCACCAAGTCTTGTGGAATATTTCTCGTATAAGTCATGGGTTGCCCGAGGTGGCCCATTAGTGAACCACCATGGGGGTAATCGGCCCCACCCACCTGGTCGGGAGACGAAGTGGTGAGTACCCCCTTGTCTAGGACACAGTCACCCTTATTGATCTCTATCACCGCATTTTATTCCACCCATAGTGCTATATCCATGGCTCATGCTAATGTATAGCATGGGGTTGAAAATGTTGAACCGCGTTAAAAAGTATGATCCAATTGATTGGCTTGCCATCGGGCTAGTTCATGATTAATATTTTTATGCTAGGAAGACTAAGCATGACGGGCTATATGATTTTGTAGGGATAGCATTCTTGAACATTCTTTATTTTGAAAGGCATGATTGTTTTTAGTATGCTTTAGTGATGTCTTTATATCAAATGATAGACTATTGCCTTGAATCACTCATTTCTCAAATATTCATACCATAGAAAAGATTACATGATACACATGTTAGGTAGCATTTCACGTCAAAAAATGGTTTTATCATTTACCTACTCGAGAACGATTAGGAATTAAGCTTGGGGATGGTCATACGTCTCCAACGTATCTATAACTTTTGTCTCTTTCATGCTATTATATTATCAATCTTAGATACTATATATGCATCTGTATGCCATTTTATATCATTTCTTGGACTAACCTATTAACCCAATGCCTAGTGCCAGTTGATGTTTTCTGCTTGTTTTTGTTTTTTCAGAAAATCAGTACAAACGGTGCCCAAACGCAACGAAACTTTTTGACGATTTTTTTCTGGACATAAGAGACCCTAGAAGCTTCGGGAGGAGTCCAAAGGACAAAGGAGGAGACGGCAAGGCAACAGGGCATGCCCAGGGGGCCGCGCTTTGTTACCTTATGGGCCCCATGTGGCTCCATTTGACCTAATTCCACTTATATAAATTCTCACTATTGGGAAACCCCCGAGAGCCACGTGAAACACTTTTTCCGCCGCCGCAATATTCTGTTCTTTCATGATCCCATCTGGATGCCTTTTCCTGTACTCTGTCGGGGGAGGAATCAATCACGGAGGGCTTCTACATCATCCTTGCTGCCTTCTGATGATGTGTGAGTAGCCCACCACAGACCTACGGGTTCATAGCTAGTAGCTAGATGGCTTCTTCTCTCTCTTTGATCTTCAATATAATGTTTTCCTCGATCTTCTCGGAGTTCTATTCAATGTAATCTTGTTTTGCGGTGTGTTTGTTGAGATCCGATGAATTCTGGGTTTATGATCAGTATATTCATTGAAATTAACCGAGTCTTTTCTGAACTTTATTATACATGATTGTTATAGTTTTGTATTTCTCTCCGGTCTATTCGTTTTGTTTGGCCAACTAGATTGTTTTATTTTCAGCGGGAGAGGAGAGTTGTAATGGGTTAAATCTTGCAGTGCTCTATATCCTAATGACAAAGTAGAGGACAAGACACATATTTGTATTGCTTCCATTAAGGGTAAAACGATGGGGTTTATTCATATTGATTGGGTTTACTTTGTCTACATCATGTCATCTTGCTTAAGGCGTTACTCCATTTTTTATGAACTTAACCATATATGCATGCTGGATAGCGATCGATTGGTGCAGTAGTAGTAGTAGTAGTAGACGCAGGTACAAGTCGGCCTACTTGTTTCAGACGTGATGCCTATATACATGATCATTGTTGTGAATACGCCATAACTATGCGCTTTTCTATCAATTGCCCAACAATAATTTGTTCACCCAAACGCATGCTATGTGTTCAAGAGAGAAACCTCTAGTGAAAACTATGGCCCCCAGGTCTACTTTTATCATATTATAAAATACAAAAATACACTGCTGCAATTTATTTACTTTTATCAGATTTTCGTTGTCCTATCGGTGGTTGATGAATTGCTATAATTGATTTAATTTGCTTGTGTTTATGTTGCTGTCCTTTGGTGCCCATCATATGAGCGCGCGTGTGGATCACACCATAGGGTTAGTTGTATGTTGATAGGACTATGTATTGGAGGGCAAGAGTGACAGAAGCTTCAACCTAGCATAGAAATTGATGCATACGGGATTGAAGGGGGACCAATATATCTTAATGCTATGGTTGGGTTTTACCTTAATTAACGTTAGTAGTTGCGGATGCTTGCTAATAGTTCTAATCATAAGTGCATAGAATTCCAAGTCAGGGATAACATGCTAGTAGTGGCCTCTCCCACATAATACTTGCTACCGGTCTAGTAAAGTAGTCAATTGCTTAGGGACAATTTCGCAACTCCTACCACCACTTTTCCACACTCGCTATATTTACTTTATTGCTTCTTTACTTACAACAACCCCTACTTTTTATTTACGTAATCTTTATTATCTTGCAAACCTATCCAAAAACACCTACAAAGTACTTCTAGTTTCATACTTGTTCTAGGTAAAGCGAACGTTAAGCGTGCGTAGAGTTGTATCGATGGTCGATAGAACTTGAGGGAATATTTGTTCTACCTTTAGCTACTCGTTGGGTTCGACACTCTTACTTATCGAAAGAGGCTACAATTGACCCCATATACTTGTGGGTTATCAAACGTTAAGCGTGCGTAGAGTTGTATCGGTGGTCGATAGAACTTGAGGGAATATTTGTTCTACCTTTAGCTCCTCGTTGGGTTCGACACTCTTACTTATCGAAAGAGGCTACAATTGATCCCCTATACTTGTGGGTTATCACAACCCACAGGTACCAATCTGAGGTTTTGATACAAAGATTGAATACAAGACATGAAATAGGGTTTGCGATAAGATGGTGCTCATGAAGATTGGCCCTCCCATGATGAGAGGGTTTTTGGTGATGACGATGGCTTCGATTTCCCCCTCAAGGAGGGAAGTATCCCGAAGGAATCGCTCCACCGGAGAGCAAAAGTGCTTGTGCCCAAGTTCCACCTCAAGACGGCGGCGTTCCGTCCCGAAAGTCCTCTCCTGATTTTTTTCTAGGGCAAATGGGCTTATGTACCAGAAGATGGGCACCGGAGGCTGGCCAGGGGCCCCACGAGCCACGGGGGCGCGCCCTGGTGCATCGTGGGCACCTGGGTGGCCCTCTCTGCTATTTCTTTCTTCTAGTATTTTCTATTTATTCCAAAATAATTCTCTATGGAATTTCAACTTATTTGGAGATGTGTAGAATAGGTATCTCTGACATAGCTTTTTCAGGCCCAAAACATCATAAATTACAATAGGAAAACATGGTTCAAAATGGATGTATCAATAGCTTAACGGTGACCCGTTATAGTGGATGCCACGTGTCGGTTACCCTTGATGAAAACACTTCCATGACGCGCTATTTATCGTCATGGAAGTGGCCACTTCCATGATGATGATTTGAGAATTGCATGGAACACTTCGACGACAGCATAGGTATGACCTACTATGACAAACACGTATCATCACGAAAGTGTTTTTTAGTGATAGTTATGTAAGGCTTTCCGATCTATGAGTTTTCTTTGGCCAAGTTGATGAGTAGATCTTCAGTGGAAGTGGTGCATAGTAGTAGGTTCAATCTTGTGGTGTCCTCACTCTGTGACAGGAGGAGTAGCGAGTCACGTATTTGTACTGTTGCTACTAAGGGTAAAACGACGGGGTTTGATCATATTGATTGGTCTTACTTTGTCTACATTATGTCATCATGCTCCAAGCATTACTCTGTTTGTTATGAACTTAATACCTTAAGATGCATGCTGGATAGCGGGCGAGAGGTGGAGTGATAGTGGTAGATGTAGAATTGTGTCGGTCTAGTTGTCACAGACATAATGCCTATGTATTGGTCACGCTATAAATAACATTATAACTATGCACTTTTCTATCAATTGCCCAATGGTAATTTGTGTACCCACCGTTTGTTATGTTCTTGAGAGATATGCCCCTCGGGTCCATTCACCTTATATTACTAAAACCCTAAATACCTTGTTGTAATTTATTTACTTTTGCAATTTATATATCTACCACTATGAGAATTAATCCTTACAATAACGAGTACAAGGGGATTGACAACCCTCTTGCCCGCGTTGGGTGCAAGTACTTTGTTTGTGTGTATGTATTGTCGACCTTTGTTTACGTGAATCTTTTATTGGTTCGATAAACCTTACTTCTTTACTGAGAAAAATACTATTGCTACTATAGTACTTCACCCTTCCTTTTTAGGGAAATCCCAATGCCTATCACAAATAGTAGCAATGAACTTGCTACATGAGAGTCCAGAATAATTTGTTTTATATACTTCAGGTTGGTGTGCTTGCTCATGTAATGCATATGAAGGAACTTGACCTGCTCATCAAAACCAGGTAAACTAAAACTTAACCAACTCTCTGTTGCGCCATGGACGGTGATGTCGAGGAGAATTCAAGTTAGTGTTGTGATGCGGAAGATGATGTCGGAGGCTGCAAGCAGGGACGTGACCAGAGCTGCCATGTGGCGCTCATGGTGTGGCTAGCTATAGTAAGATATGCTTGCACTGATCTTTAGTGAAAAGTGGAATAAAATAAAATGTTTTAGTCAAGTTTTCTGGATTATACTATTTCATCTTCAACAGTCTTCTACCTTCACTTATTTTAAGTTCATGGTGTGACGTAGTAGGAAAGTCAACTCCGGTTATTTTAACCATTAAGTTGACCATTATGACAGGTGGGCCCACATCAACCTCCTCCTTCCTCCTCATCTCTGGGGCATTTCAACAAACACATTTTGTGCATCGGGCAGCACATGCCGACCGCGTGGACGCCGGCAGGGACCCGCTCGACGCCGTCCATCTGACGGACGTAGCCGCCCTTGTACTCGACAAGGAACGAGGAGAAGTCGAAGCAGTTGGTCAGTGCCGTCCATCCGGTGGACTAGGGCTATCCCGCGGAAGCTCGCGCCATGGTCCTTGGGGGGCCACCCTGTTCGCGGGACTCGCGGTTGCCCAACAGAGGCCGAGGGCACCGGCGGGGGCGGGGGCACCCACGCCCGACCCCGGAGATGAGGGTGTGGGCGACGGCAAGTGACCTGTCGTGGGAGACGAAACGGCCAACGCGCGCTTGCCCCAAGCAACCGCAGGGTGACCTCAGCTCGAACAGAGCAGAGCAGCGATGCACGACAACATGCATGGGAGCACATGGATCGTCAGGCTGCAGGCAAGGTGGAGATGAATTGGCCGGCTGTGTGCTCGACCTGAGAAACGTGGGGAAGAGTCACACGCCCGTTGCTCCACAGCCATGCTATCGTTGTGCGTGCGACCGCTGGTGGTCATGGTCCGGACGCTGAGCATGACGCCAGGAGGCAGGTGCCATTGCCGTAAGCCGAGACGAGCAATATCTGCTGCTGTTGTTGCAACATCGTGGCACCACAGCAACAACACGCGCACTGGTCGGCCTGGCGCCTGAGCACGACGTTCTTGCGGCGGAGGCAAGAGATCTCGTGGTAGCATCCTTCGGAGGTGTAGCTCTTGCGCCACCTGGCCTCCGAGTGGTTGTTGCCACCGCAGCTCCCCGCCATTCATGCGCTCAGGCATGAGGTGCGGGAGGTCCTGTGGACCATCTTCCTCTGTCAGGAGCGGCGGGGGTGTCTCCCGTAGCTGACGTGGTGCATCACCGGAGCTCATCTGCTTCCCTCTCATGCACAAAAGGTGTGAAATGCCACAGAGAGAAGGAAGAAGGAGGTTGATGTGGGCCCCACCTGTCATAATGGTCAACTTAATGGTCAAAACAAGCGGGCCCTTACAGACGGGCCTGCCTGTCATAAACACGTTTTAATCGGCTAAATTGGGCACTATCTGAAAGTGGTAGTTTGTAGTCACAAAGTTTAGGAATTTTGGTAGTTTTCGGTCACTTTTTAAAAAGTGATAGTTCCATGGGACACATATCCCTAAAGTGGTAGTTTTTTGTCAAACACTCACAGGAGCAACACTGGTAGGGGCTTGAAGAAAAACGAGGATGGCGACAACGACGCACCATGCAGTTTGCCTGCTCCTGCCTCACAAGTTCGCACCTGTGCACCCTTTTTTCCATAGAATTTCATCTAATCTAGTTCAAATTTGTCCTACTCGTGTTAATCTGTTAGTCCATGACAAGTACTCCTTCTTTCCCAGATTGCTTGTCTAAGAAAAGTAATTTGGGATGAAGGTAATACATTCTATTAGTCCATAAAATTTTGGTTTAGCATCCAAGTGATCTTCTACTGTTGAAATTGAACTGCTAATCTGTTAATGCACATGTGATATCTGTTGAAGATTGAACGGATGAACTGTTTCCTCGCGTCTTTAACATCACGAGTTGGAGCAGTTCAGCCCAGAGAGAGAGAGAGAGGGTAACGAAGCCTTGGTTGTGATGAGAAAATAAGGGGGTAGAACATGTGGTGAAGAATAAAATCATGACCCGCCCCTGATTTTATTTACAATTGATGTTTTTTTGTTTTGTTAAGTAAACGTGGCCAAAGTAAATAGTTCATATGTACATATATATTGCATCCGTTCTTATGTTAGACTAACGACAATTCACTCGCTAGAGAAAAAGAACAGTTTTGCACATACGCTAATGTAGTCCACTCCAAACAAATTAGTGTTTGTTCGAGACAATTCACTAATTAAAGTGGCACATCATTCCGAATGTGCATGTTATTGTTAGAATGTAGAGTGATGATAGTTTCAGGAATTGAAGAAGTTTTAGGAAGAATTTGTTGCTTGTTGAGCAACTGGAAAGGGAGGGACATTATGCCTTCATTATTGTGAGAATGTTGAAGCTATTGTAGATGCTTGTTCAATTACAAAACTTGTTTCCACACCTCTTCTGAATTTTGGTTCGCATACCCACATTCGATGGTTCAAATATTCATTTCAAGAAGTACAGAAAAACAAAATTCACATACTATCATCCAATCAGTACACAAAAATAATATTGTTGCTAGACTACAGATCAACTTGCTTGGCTATAGCCAAACTAGTGTCTTACTATTGCTGAACTTGTGTTTTTGCTCATTTTGAACTACCGCATATCAAACGTGTATGCACGTTTTGAGCTAAAACTAGGTTGGAGAAAAAAAAGAGCATCGTTCAAACTTCAAACTAGTTAAATAAAAGCAACTAGAGCTCTCTGTATGCACGTGGCTATACCAGTAGCTATAGCTATATGTGTTACATGCGTGTTTGGTCCTTTGCTGAGAGTGTATGCATTTGGTGCTGGAAGTATATGCGTGCTTGAAAACTGCAGTAGTTAACTATGCGAAACTTAGGGATCTCATAATAAATATAAGAAAGTTCAAGGTCTATCAACAAAAAAATAATGTATCCAATTTGCGAGAGTACACATCTCGCCAAGGAAAAAATGCATGGAAAAGTATAGACACTACCAAAGTTCAAACTTTCAGTCCGGGGACACAGTAAAAAATGCAGGAAAACCATTTATGGAGAACTAGAACTTAAAGTTGAGATGTTCACACATATAGGTTATGTAAGTTCATATATCAAAGCACATGGAGTTCAGAGAAGGAAAATAAGAAAGTACAAACATAAAAAATCCGTCACGAGATTCGTGTGTGAAAGATAGAGAAGGTTTAGAGAGGTTCACACACATAGGTTCTGTAAGTTGGGAGAAAGTTAGAGCAGTACAAACATTAAAAAGACTAGGATTAGAAGAATTCATATGAGCACACTTGTAAAAAATCATTTAAAATGACTGAAAAATCACTCACTTTTCTGGGTAGTTCATGAAAATTAATATGCAAAGTCGGAGATAATAACACAGTCAGTTCGGGTGCGGAAACCAAGTAACAAAAAAACCGAGAACACTACAAAAACATCCAAATCTAAAAATTTGCATCTTGAACTCAAGATTCAAGGAAATTGAAGTCCAAACTATAATTATAAAAAAGTTTAAGTTCGAAGAAAACAGAAAGGAAACAAACATATCATTTTTCATAAAAAAAAGTAGTTAGTTCAACTAAATACACATGCAAAGTCAAGCACCCACATTTTGTAGACCATTTCTCAAATTTTATAAGCCATTTATTAATTCAAGATAATTCAAGAAGCAAGGCTAAATTCATCACTCTTCATCTGGCTCATATGAGTGAAAAACGTTGCCTCTACACCGTTTGTGATTCTCCCACATTATTTTCTCAAAAAACAATCCTATCTTAGCTAGTTAGAACCCATTTGTTCATTATTATGGATGGCCGGAGGCTGATATATGCATAACTTGCACTTGCAACCCTCAACAACACACTTGCCAGATTTGTATTGCCTTGTACGTTTGTAGCATGACTCTTCGCAAGCATGGGTATCACATGTTCGAGGTGGGAAAATTTTCTCCACACATACAAATTCTTTAATGCTAGAATATCTTGATGCCTCCACTACCACATCTGCAAAATTCCACGATGAAGAAAAAGAACGATCACAACATGACCATTAGTTGGTGAGAGAGATTAAGCACATATGTATTACATGGACAAATGACTACCTGATGCTAGCACGAGTAAGACCAAGGACATAAGCAACACATGGGTATACCTCATTTCAACTGGTCGTTTGTGCTGAAGGAGCGAGTTGTTGATCTTTGTGTGATATGTAAGTTTTGACGAAAACATAAGAAATGGGAAAGTCTTTTTATAGTGGATTTATCACATTAAACTAGAGATTTGGTGAGATTTCCCAAATTAATAGCCACCAAGTCAATTACTATATATATATAATATTAATATGTTATATTGAATTGATTATTGAGATGTACAAAATTAATATTTAGCAAGTGAAGATATACACATGTATATTATATTTATTTTGATCATGGATGAGCATTCCAAGCCATCAGTGATCATATACATGGAAATGCACATAATTTATTGTACATATTGAATAAAATATTCCTTATTTAATTCTTTAACTTTATATCGATGTGTACATGTAATCTTAAATACCTCACCAAATAACAAATATATCCTATTTGAAATTGTTGTTTCACACTAGGAACTGCAAAGGAAAAAAGTCATTCTTATTCACCGTCTACATGGAAGCCACATCAGAGTTAATACAAATAGTGTAAAATATTTGCCAAGCACACAAAATTTATAGTATACATATATAGTTTTCTCTTTGAAACCAATGAAATCTTTATCTGAATCCACATCACAAACAACTAGTGACACATACTTCTAGTGCCTTAGCAAAGCATGTCATGAAGAAAACCAAACCTACTTGGATTTTCTCGTCCGACAATGGAGAGATACTCTCGGGGCCCACTCGGTATTACGATATCATCATCGACTAACCAAACACATGTGATGGATATCAGAGGAATACCAGAATACTATCCAAACACATGTGATGGATATCATAGGAGATTTCCATTGAGAGGACCATGGTTCGATCACTCATGTGGACGAGGGTGTTTGTAGATTTTTTTTCAACTGATGGATAGATGTGTTCTCAAGAAAATCAATTCGATGTAAGGTTGCAGGAAGAGAGGCACCTCACAATTAATACAAATAGTGCAAAATAATAATAATTCAGGCACACAAATTTTATACACCGCTTCTTCAAATTTTATAGATCACTTCTTAATTCTAGATAATTCAAGAAGCAAGACTAAATTCATCACTCTTCATATCGCTTATATGAGTGAAAGAACTTGCCTCTACACCATTTGTGATTTTGACACATTATTCGCTCAAAACACAATCCTATCTTAGCTAGTTAGAACCCATTTGTTCGTTATTACAGATGGTTGGATGCTGGTATATGCATAACTTGCACTAGCACTCCTAAAAAACACACGGAATTAATAATCCTTAGGTGATAATATGTATTCATATTTTGTATTTATTTTGATAATGTATGAGCATTCCAAGCCACTAGCAATCATGTACATACAAATGAATATTGTACATATAGTATAGAGATAATCTTAAATACCTTGCCAAATAAAAAATATATCTTATTCGATTTTTTTGCTTCACACTAGGAACTGTTAAAGGAAAATTATGTTCTCATTCACCGTCTACATGCAAGCCACACCACAATTAAGGCAAACAATGCAAAAGAAATCAAGCACACAAAAATTCCCATGTACAAACATAATTTTTATCCAGACTCGTTGAAATCATTGAGATCTTTATTTGAATCCACATCACCAACAATTAATGACACATAGTTCTAGTGCCTTACCAAATCATGTTATGAAGCAAATCAGACTACGAGGTAACTACCAATAAGCAACTAAAAAGTAACATATTTGCAATGCAAACATAGTGAAGAAGCAGGAACACGATCATACAGGAAACAATCAATTGGCAAATAAAGCATTGAGAATATCTTCCGATATTAGATGTATTGTACTAAACCTCAGCCCCGGAAGGGGTCCAAAAGAGGAATCAATAGGAGGGCATTCATCACGACAATAACTTGAGCACAGAGGCCACACCATAGAGATCCACCACCTTCATTTTCATCCACACCATCACTGTCATCCACACCATCGCAGTCACCGTCGCCATCAACTCTCACATCCATATCATTTTAATCCTTGGACTCACTATGGATATGTACTCGGATTACTTTAATCATCCATCAGGATTCATATGGACATCCTTGCTTTGCTTGGCTTCCTCTGCCACTACCACATATTGCACCCAATGATTCCCTTTGTTTGGCTTCCTTGGAAACACACGCATGGAAGTGAGAAGTCTCCGCTAGCTTCATCCCTGCATCCACCCTCTACTCAAAGCCCCACGCCATCCTTCAACAGTACAACACCCTCGATCCCCCAAGGTCGGGTCCTCCTCCATGACGTCATGGTCCTCATCGGTAGGGACCCGGTCATCAAGATGAAGCATAAAGAGTATGTGCCCATGTACGAGTCGATCTTCTGCCAGTAGAATGCAATGTTGCATGTTATGTGGTGGTAACAACTACAAAAACCCCAAGTGTCCTGACAACAAATCCATCCTGGTGTTCGTGGGCATTAGGAACAAGATTGAAACCTTTATTGCTAAATACTCAATGGAGCTCGATCAGTGGAATGATGAGGGGTACGGTAAGTACATGGAAGATAGTCCAATGTGTTTTGCGCACCCAGATGCCATCGTGGACACGGGGCGAGTGTCATCCTAATATGTTCTACTCTCCCTTGTACATTGAGCACCATTATCATTGACTATGACCATTGCGAGTTGAAAATGGTGGCGTTCGATGCGTTGATATTCATGTAGTCGGGGTACATAGCAGAAACGTATCTGGTGCACCTGGGCATTTGGTTCTATTGGCACACTTGATCTCTATAAGTACCATTTGAAACATTAAAAACAAAAATCATTTATGTGGATGCAATTACACTACATATCTACTATGGTATACACTTCCAGGTACAAATTGAAAACAAATATATATAGAACAAAAAGAAGAAGTCATAGTGTGAATACTAGCTAACATGAATTGGGCCTTGAATTCGGGCCATTTTGTTATCAGCAACGATATATATCATTTTTGTTTCTCATATTATGTTTTGACTTTGGATCTAAGAAAACTATAGCATGATGTATTCTTGTTACGACATAAAAATATTCAGGCTTATTCAACATTTGTAAAATGGCTAAATCAAAACGGATGCATCGGTAGCACCAACTGGTCTGGTGCACCGGATATTTCCCTGACACATAACACCATTCTAATGAGGGCAAGAGACAATATGCTTTCATTCACCAGTGTGGCCAATTTGAAGATCCTGATGAGTGCATTTGACACCTTGATGGGCCGTGTGGCGTCCCGGGCCAAGCGGTGGCGTGGGTGGTTTACCTCCAAAGGAAGAAAATTGGACGTTATTAGCTCTAACCTGTCGAGTCTCCCCATGTACATCATGGGGTTGTATATCTGTTCGCACACGAACATGTCACCGTGTACCTCCAACGCCGAGGGTGGTGCACCGCAGCTCACGTCAAAGGAGACCCGTCCGGAAGCGCGGTACGCAAGCAATCCGGCGGGCTCTTTTGAGGACCCGAAACCCCACATGCCCGGGAGGGACCCCGTCAGGGCGCGCGGCGGCTATGGGCTACCCTAGGTCGACCTGATCATCCCTAGGGCCTCGAGGTTCGCCGCCCTGCAATGAAGAAGAACGAACGAAGAACGAGGAAGAAGAAGAACAAGGGAGAAGATAAAAGTAAAGGTAAAAGATGATAGATTGATTTGTCCACATTGTGTTGTTCAACCGGCCGTCACCCCTTACATATATATGAGGCGGCTGGACTTTCCGTACAAGAAAAGGACTCAAACCCCGTCCAAAACATCAAAAGTTAACCTAACTCGGACTACGAGGGCCAGAACTTCCGGTCAGCCCGAAACTTCCAGGCTAAAATTACATCAAGTAGCCCTCTTGTATAGCTCCTGCAGGTCGCACATGGCCTCGGACCACGATGGTCCAAAAAGCAAAGTTGTAGATCTTGCAATGGAGAAAAACTCTTTAGTTGATAACTTTTTCATCCGAGGTCATCTTGAGATTGAATTCTGGCCCGTAATTCTGCAAATAATGTTGAAATTTCAGCTTTCGGGGCGAACCGCGTGCAAACTTTCTGTTTAGCCCGGAACCTCCCCGGAAGTTTTGCCCGGAACTTCCAGGCTAAAATTTTGCAGCACACTGTTTTGGCTCTAAATTTTTCATACGAATTCTGATGGAGACGTTTTTTTATATCAAAATCGATCTCTTCGATGAGACAAAGACAATTCATGTAGAAACTTTTCTCATATGAGGCCATGTTGGAGGCGTAATCAGCCAAATAGTGTTTTGAATACAAAATCTGAGTACTTCAAACACAACTTCGGCCTTAGAGATGAGACCGGATGGCTATAGCTCAAATATCAAAGTTTCTCCTTTTGACGATACGGAACTTTCTCACTTTGAGCACTTCTCCATCTGAGGTCATCTTAATTAAGTTCTTGGCCGTGCCAAAATCTGGTGTCAACACATGCCCCCCTGTTTTTCAGCAAACTTGTGTGCCGAAAAATAACTTGCATGATGCTTTTTCTAAGGACGATGTCGACACTCCATCGGCCATTTTATGTGCTTAGGACGATAAGTATACATCGGCCATTTAGATTAGCAACTAAAGTGAAGCTAATCAAACATATGATGATTTGGTAATACCCTTTCATGATGTAAGAAATTATATTGCATCGATGGATTAAAATAAGTCCATTGAGGGTAACCAATCATACCTGATGACAAATTCCATGGCATAGGCATCAACGATATTATTGAAGAAAATGGATAATGTGTGGACCGAAGATGTTGAAACATTCGGCTTGGTCCTTCATAGTTTTCACTCTTTTCCTTCTCCACCTTTGTCGCACTCCTTGTAAAGGAAGCTTGCACATAATTCTTATTTTGAATATTTCCTTTGGGAACCCATGCCATGTTTATCTTTTCAAGTTCTTGTGCACTAAGCTTTTGCAATTTCTTCTTTTGCCAATACGATAAGCCGAGTGGGCACCCCGGCTGTGATTTTGTTTGAAGTAATGGCAATCCTTGTTTTACCTTGTGCACTCTCAACTTCTTCCCTTTAGATTTGGCGCTTGATTGACTTGCCTCATTGCCTTTTGTAGCCAATATCAACACTTTAATTGGCTCTTTTTCATTTGAGATCATATCTGAAGTGGCACTCTTACGACCATCTCTTTTGATGTGGTAGACTTGCTCAACCACCTCCTTATTCTTCCTTGTGCTCCGGACCGATTCTTTTTTATTGAAACGGTCTTGAACATATGATTGCTCACTGAATGTTGGTCTTCTTGGAGCTGCATAATATTGGTGAGATGGTTTATAATAATATGCAGAATGTGCCCTTGCATCATACCTGTCCTATGATGGATATGGATTTACTTGAGCATAGAGAGGCATCCACGACATTGGCATTGGTGGCCCAAAATAAGAATATGAGTATGCACCATTGAGATTCTCACTTTGCCAATACCGATCCTTGGATTTGCACCTAGGAGGTGATCTTGATGCTTTTGCATTAGTTGGCTGATAAGCAATTTTCTCTTCACTCTTCTTTTGATATTTATCTAGTAATTGTACAAAAGTGACTTTGGATTTCTTGCACTTATGCTTATTGCGGTCTTTATCTCCTTTGTCTTGACTTGCATCGATCTTTGGATTTTCTTGTTGCCCCCCAGTCCTTGGCGTCTTCATTGTAGCTTCGATGGAATTCTGCCCTCAAGATTATGTTCATTGTGCTCTTCAACAACTTGATTACTTGAATGCTCGATCCCATCACCTGTAGGTTTTACCTTCTCTTTAAATGGACCGGCTTGAAGCAGCCGATGCAAAAACCTTCTGCCATCAGGACCAATTGGAATAGACTCATCATCTCTTGGTGTCTCAACAAATTTCAATCGTCCTTTATCAATGGCCGATTTGACTATTTGACGAAACATGTTGCAATCCTCAAAATTATGCTTGGACGAATCATGCAACTTACAATACATTCGTCCTTTGATTGATGGCTTGACATGATGATCAAGAATTCTAATGTAATTATTTTTCAACAACAAATCAAAGATTTGATCACACATCTTTGAATCGAAGGTATACCTTTTGTTTTCTAGCCGATCTTGTTGTGACAACGGCTCTGGAGTTAAGCAAACGAATGGTTCAGATTTGGCATCTTTCCATTCGGCTATGAATTCTATTTCACATTCCTTTTACGATGTCCTTAAATGAGAAATTGTACTAGCATCGGTTTTCTCAAAAGATTTTAACATTGGCTTTAAATTTCTGAAACGAAAATAGTTAGAACACACATGTCTCAAGTGAGACCAAGTGCAACCCAAGTATGAAACAAGCAAAGCTACCCAATTAGATACGGAATATTGATAAAGCAATGGGGAAAATCTTTGGCTGCAATAATAAGTCACTATTGGTCTTTATAAATGCCATAATTAGTTGACCGATATGCTCTACAACAATTTTATTGCTAACAAGTAAATTACCCTTCTTCATTGGTCTTTCATAATTACTTATGAGAATTTTCCTTATATAAGCATCAACAATAAAGTTGCGACCAAATCGGAAGATTGACAAATTACTTGCTAGACATACCTCCTCAATTACGTTGGGAGAGCATGATGGTTGTATCACTTGAATAACATTTTTTTCCACTTTTGAATGACTCTCCAATGCCTTGGCATCCTCTTTTTCTTTGATAGATTCGGCACACATACTAATTGATTCAGCTTTTTCAATAACCGAATTTTCTTTGTTACCTGAATCAATACTTTTTTTCTTTTTGAATTTGCAAGGCTTCTCGCTCTTGTATTATTTTAGCCCACAACTCAGCTTGGCGAGCTTTAAACCTTTTCATCTCAATTTCCATCCACTCCTCATGAGATTGCCCCCAATACTTTGAGACTCTTTCGGGAATGAGGTACCGAAACTTTGCAATTGTTTAGGGGGTACATTGGTTGCTACAGAACTAGACGAATGCATCATTTGCACAACTCTTGCTTTTACAACAGCAAAGTCATGAGGCTTCCCACTTTCTATTAGTTCTTGGTGAATAGAGTTGCATAAATCCCAAGAGAATGTAAGCTTGTTTTCAATTACCCAGTCTGGATACGGTTGCCCCCCAATGCCTCTAGACTCTTTCGGCAATGAGATGTTGCCGAAATTCTGTAATTATGTAGGGGGGACATGATATGCCACGGTAGGTGAACACACATGTGATCCTATAGAATTTTCACTTATTCGGCTATTAGCGTGAAGGTACGAAGCCGAATTATGAATACCTACAGTTGCGAATGGTGCCAAAAAATTAGTAGCATGAGGTGTAGCATATGATTCTTGAGGGCAATTGGCTGAATAACTAGTAGTGGCATGGCCAATTCACCTATCCACCGACATGTTTGGATTAACATACTGCAAGTTATTTGCCGATGAATAAAAAGGTAAAACACTATGTTGCATGCCATTGAAAGTTCCTACATGGGGTGTTTCAACTTGATTAACCGAACTCATCATGTTGTTCATCGGCATATAGATTTGTGGGTTTGCCGATGCATGGGAGTTGTGATACATATGTTGCATGTTGCTAAAATTATATGAATTTGAAGCATGAAGATTATTCTAAATCAGTTGTTGCACATAATTATATGCATGGTTGATAAAACTAGGGCTAGCCGATACAATATGATCATTAGACGATTTAGCAACAACATATGCATTATTTGCATCTACATAAGTGAATTGGGTATTCATATTACCTTTGTAGATTGCAAACCGTGGATGATGATCTCTTCGTAGCAAGAACGGGCCGGAGACCGTTCAGAGCATCGTTCCCAGCGGAGTCGCCAAAAAGTGTGTTCGCACACAAACACGTCAGCGTTTACCTCCAATACCGAGGGTGGTGCACCGCAGCTCACGTCGAAGGAGACCTGTCCGGAAGTGCGGTACGCAAGCAATACGGCGGGCTCTTTTGAGGACCCGAAACCCCACACGCCCGGGGGGACCCCGTCAGGGTGCGCGGTGGCTATGGACTGCCCTAGGTCGACCTGATCGCCCCTAGGGCCTCGAGGTTCGCCGCCCTGCAATGAAGAAGAACAAACGAAGAACGAGGAAGAAGAAGAACAAGGGAGAAGATAAAAGTAAAGGTAAAAGATGATAGATTGATTTGTCGATTGTGTGTTGTTCAATCGGCCGTCACCCCTTACATATATATGAGGTGGCTGGACTTTCCGTACAAGAAAAGGACTCAAACCCCGTCCAAAACATCAAAAGTTAACCTAACTCGGACTACGAGGGCCGGAACTTCCGGGCTAAAATTACATCAAGTATCCCTTTTGTACAGCTCCTGCAGGTCGCACATGGCCTCGGACCGCGATGGTCCAAAAAGCAAAGTTGTAGATCTTGCAATGGAGAAAAACTCTTTAGTTGATCACTTTTTCATCCCAGGTCATCTTGAGATTGAATTCTGGCCCGTAATTCTGCAAATAATGTTGAAATTCCAGCTTTCGGGGCGAACCGCGTGCGAACTTTCTGTTTAGCCCGGAACCTCCCCGGAAGTTTTGCCCGGAACTTCTGGGCTAAAATTTTACAGCACACTGTTTTGGCTCTAACTTTTTCATACGAACTCCGGTGGAGACGTCTTTTATATCAAAATCGATCGCTTCGACGAGACAAAGACAATTCATGTGGAAACTTTTCTCACATGAGGCCATCTTGGGGGCGTAATCAGTCGAATAGTGTTCTGAATACAAAATCTAAGTACTTCAAACACAACTTTGGCCTTAGAGATGAGACCGGATGGCTATGGCTCAAATATCAAAGTTTCTCCTTTTGACGATATGGAACTTTCTCACTTTGAAAACTTCTCCATTTGAGGTCATCTTAATTAAGTTCTTGGTCGTGCCAAAATCTGGTGTCAACAATATCCTACTAGAAGGCGTTCATAGCTGATTCCATAAGGAGCTCGCTAGGTTCTTCTGGCAGGCTGCCAATGGTTGCCATAAGTATCACATGGTCAAGTGTGTGGTCATTTGTATGCCCAAATACCGGAAAGGCCTGGGTATTATGGTCTCCTGTCGTATCAATGTTGCCCTCATGCTACGATGGGTCTGGCGGATCCTGTGTGGCGAGGCTGGCTTGTGGCTATAGCTCCTTCAGGCAAATACCCGAGGGGTGAGCCTCTCCTGGCATGCTCTTGCTCGGGAGGGTCCCCGTTTTGGTGGTCTATCCAAAGGATCAATGAGCATATTTGATATGTCTCCAACGTATCTATAATTTTTGATTGTTCCATGCTATTATGTTATCCATCTAGGATGTTTTATATGCATTTATATGCTATTTTATATGATTTTTGGGACTAACCTATTAACCTAGAGCCTAGTGCCAGTTTCTGTTTTTCCTTGTTTTTGAGTATCGCAGAAAAGGAAAACCAAACGGAGTCCAATAGACCTGAAATTTCACGGAGATTATTTTTGGACCAGAAGAATCCCACGGAGTATCGGAGATGGGCTAGAAGAGTACCGAGGCACCCACGAGGGTAGTGGGTGCGCCCCCCTACCTCATGGCCGCCTAGGGGACCCCCTGACTTGTTCCCGACGCCAACACCTCTTATATATACCCAAACTTCCAGAACATAACCTAGATCGGGAGTTCCGCCGTCGCAAGCCTCTATAACCATCGGAAACTAATCTAGACCCGTTCCGGCACCCTGCCGGAGGGGGGGAATCCCTCTCTGGTGGCCATCTTCATCATCCCGGTGCTCTCCACGACGAGGAGGGAGTAGTTCACCCTCGGGGCTGAGGGATGTACCAATAGCTATGTGTTTGATCCCCCTCTCTCTCTCCCTCTCTCTCTCTCGTGTTCTTGATTCGGCACGATCTTGATGTATCACGAGCTTTGCTATTATAGTTGGATCTTATGATGTTTCTCCCCCTCTACTCTCTTGTGATGGATTGAGTTTTCCCTTTGAAGTTATCTTATCAGATTGAATCTTTAAGGATTTGAGAACTCTTGATGTATGTCTTGCATTTGCTTATCTGTGGTGACAATGGGATATCACGTGATCCACTTGATGTATGTTTTGGTGATCAACTTGCAAGTTCCGTGACCTTGTGAACTTATGCATATGGGTTGGCACACGTTTTTGTCTTGCCTCTCCGGTAGAAACTTTGGGGCACTCTTTGAAGTTCTTTGTGTTGGTTGAATAGATAAATCTGAGATTGTGTGATGCATATCGTATAACCATACCCACGGATACTTGAGGTGACATTGGAGTATCTAGGTGACATTAGGTTTTTGGTTGATCTGTGCCTTAAGGTGTTATTCTAGTACGAACTATAGGATATATTGAACGGAAAGAATAGTTTCGTGTTATTTTACTACAGAGTCTTGAATAGATCAATCAGAAAGAATAACTTTGAGGTGGTTTCGTACCCTACAATAATCTCTTCGTTTGTTCTCCGCTATTAGTGACTTTGGAGTGACTCTTTGTTGCATGTTGAGGAATAGTTATATGATCCAATTATGTTATTATTGTTGAGAGAAATTGCACTAGTGAAAGTATGAACCCTAGGCCTTCTTTCCTAGCATTGCAATACCGTTTTCGCTCACTTTTATCATTAATTACCTTGCTGTTTTTGTTGGAAATATGCCCTAGAGGCAATAATAAATTGATTATTATTATATTTCCTTGTTCATGATAATCGTTTATTATCCATGCTAGAATTGTATTGATAGGAAACTCAGATGCATGTGTGGATACATAGACAACACCATGTCCCTAGTAAGCCTCTAGTTGACTAGCTCGTTGATCAATAGATGGTTACGGTTTCCTGACCATGGACATTGGATGTTGTTGATAACGGGATCACATCATTAGGAGAATGATGTGATGGACAAGACCCAATCCTAAGCCTAGCACAAGATCATGTAGTTCGTATGCTAAAGCTTTTCTAATGTCAAGTATCATTTCCTTAGACCATGAGATTGTGCAACTCCTGGATACCGTAGGAGTGCTTTGGGTGTGCCAAACGTCACAACGTAACTGGGTGGCTATAAAGGTACACTACAGGTATCTCCGAAAGTGTCTATTGGGTTGGCACGAATCGAGACTGGGATTTGTCACTCCGTGTAAACGGAGAGGTATCTCTGGGCCCACTCGGTAGGACATCATCATAATGTGCACAATGTGATCAAGGAGTTGATCACGGGATGATGTGTTACGGAACGAGTAAAGATACTTGCCGGTAACGAGATTGAACAAGGTATCGGGATACCGACGACCGAATCTCGGGCAAGTATCGTACCGCTAGACAAAGAGAATTGTATACGGGATTGATTAAGTCCTTGACATCGTGGAACATGTGGGAACCAACATGGGTATCCAGATCCCGCTGTTGGTTATTGACCGGAGGACGTCTCGGTCATGTCTGCATGGTTCCCGAACCCGTAGGGTCTACACACTTAAGGTTCAATGACGCTAGGGTTATAAAGGAAGTTTGTATGTGGTTACCGAATGTTGTTCGGAGTCCCGGATGAGATCCCAGACGTCACGAGGAGTTCCGGAATGGTCCGGAGGTAAAGATTTATATATGGGAAGTCCTGTTTTGGTCACCGGAAAAGTTTCGGGTTTTATCGGTAATGTACCGGGACCACCAGGAGGGTCCCGGGGGTCCACCAAGTGGGGCCACCGGCCCCGGAGGGCTGCATGGGCCAAGTTTGGGAGGGGACCAGCCCCAGGTGGGCTGGTGCGCCCCCCCCCCCCACACAAGGGCCCAAGGCGCCTAGGGTTTGGGGAGGGGGCGCCCCACCTAGCTTGGGGGGCAAGTTTCCCCTCTCCCCCCTTGGCCGCCCCACCAGATGGGATCTGGGCTGGCCGCCGCCCCTAGGGTGGAACCCTAGGTGGGGGTGTAGCCCCCCTCTCCCCCTATATATAGTGGAGGCAAAGGTGCAGCCCATAGATGAGTTTTTGACCTCTCCCTGGTGCAGCCCTACCTCTCTTTCTCCTCATATCTCGCGGTGCTTGGCGAAGCCTTGCTGGATCACCACGCTCCTCCACCACCACCACGCCGTTGTGCTTCTGCTGGATGGAGTCTTCCTCAACCTCTCCCTCTCTCCTTGCTGGATCAAGGCATGGGAGACGTCACCGGGCTGTACGTGTGTTGAACGTGGAGGTGCCGTCCGTTCGGCACTAGGATCTCCGGTGATTTGGATCACGACGAGTACGACTCCTTCAACCCGTTCTCTTGAACGCTTCCGCATAGCGATCTACAAGGGTATGTAGATGCACTCTCCTTCCCCTCATTGCTAGTTTCTCCATAGATAGATCTTGGTGACACATAGGAAAATTTTGAATTTCTGCTACGTTCCCCAACAGTGGCATCATGAGCTAGGTCTATGCGTAGTTACTATGCACGAGTAGAACACAAAGTAGTTGTGGGCGTCGATATTGTCAATTATCTTGCCGTTACTAGTCTTATCTTGATTCGGCGGCATCGTGGGATGAAGCGGCCCGGACCAACCTTACACGTACGCTTACGTGAGAACGGTTCCACCGACTGACATGCACTAGTTGCATAAGGTGGCTGGCGGGTGTCTGTCTCTCCCACTTTAGTCGGATCAGATTCGATGAAAAGGGTCCTTATGAAGGGTAAATAGCAATTGGCATATCACGTTGTGGTTTTTGCGTAGGTAAGAAACGTTCTTGCTAGAAACCCATAGTAGCCACGTAAAACATGCAAACAACAATTAGAGGACGTCTAACTTGTTTTTGCAGGGTATGCTATGTGATGTGATATGGCCAAGAAGAATGTGATGAATGATATGTGATGTATGAGATCGATCATGTTCTTGTAATAGGAATCACGACTTGCATGTCGATGAGTATGACAACCGGCAGGAGCCATAGGAGTTGTCTTTATTTATTGTATGACCTGCGTGTCATTGAACAACGCCATGTAATTACTTTACTTTATTGCTAACTGGTAGCCATAGTAGTAGAAGTAATAAGTTGGCGAGACAACTTCATGGAGACACAATGATGGAGATCATGATGATGGATATCATGGTGTCATGCCGATGACGATGACGATCACGGAGCCCCGAAGATGGAGATCAAAAGGAGCAATATGATATTGGCCATATCATGTCACTATTTGATTGCATGTGATGTTTATCATGTTTTTGCATCTTATTTGCTTAGAAAGACGGTAGTAAATAAGATGATCCCTCATTAAAATTTCAAGAAAGTGTTCTCCCTAACTGTGCACCGTTGTGAAAGTTCGTCATTCCGAAGCACCACGTGATGATCGGGTGTGATAGATTCTTACGTTCGAATACAACGGGTGTTGATGATCCTAGCATGTACAGACATGGCCTCGGAACACATGCGAAACACTTAGGTTAACTTGACGAGCCTAGCATGTACAGACATGGCCTCGGAACACAGAAGACCGAAAGGTCGAACATGAGTCGTATAGAAGATATGATCAACATGAAGATGTTCACCGATGTTGACTAGTCCGTCTCACGTGATGATCGGACACGGCCTAGTTGACTCGGATCATGTAATCACTTAGATGACTAGAGGGATGTCTATCTGAGTGGGAGTTCATAAGATGAACTTAATTATCCTGAACATAGTCAAAAGGTCTTCGCAAATTATGTCGTAGCTCGCGCTTCAGTTCTACTGTTTAGATATGTTCCTAGAGAAAATTTACTTGAAAGATGATAGTAGCAATTATGTGGACTAGGTCCGTAAACTGAGGATTGTCCTCATTGCTTCATAGAAGGCTTATGTCCTTAATGCACCGCTCAGTGTGATGAGCCTCGAATGTCGTCTGTGGATGTTGCGAACATCTGACATACACATTTTGATAACTACGTGATAGTTCAGTGCGTAATGCTAAATGGTTTAGAATTGAGGCACCAAAGACGTTTTTGAAACATCGCAGAGCATATGAGATGTTCCAAGGACTGAAATTGGGATTTCAGGCTCGTGCCCACGTCAAGAGGTATAAGACCTCCGACGATTTTTCTTAACCTGCAAACTAAGGGAGAAAACTCAATTGTTGAGCTTGTGCTCAGATTGTCTGAGTACAACAATCATTTGAATCGAGTGGGAGTTGATCTTCCAGATGAGATAGTGATGTTTCTCTGAAGTCATTACCACCAAGCTGCTAGAGCTTCGTGATGAACTATAATATATCATGGACATATATGATGATCCTTGAGATATTCGCGATGTTTGACACCACAAAAGTAGAAATCAAGAAGGAGCATCAATTGTTGATGGTTGGTGAAACCACTAGTTTCAAGAAGGGCAAGGGCAAAAAGGGATACTTCATGAAATGGCAAATCAGCTGCTGCTCTGGTATTAGATACCGGTTCGGTTGCTAATTGTTAGTAAACTTAAAATAAAAGGCTGCGGAGTAAACGGAGACTAGATAAAGGTGAGCTGGCAATATGTGTTGGAAGTTTTTCCAAGCTTGATGTGATCAAGCATCACACGCTCCCTCTACCATCGAGATTGGTGTTTGTGTTGAGCATAGACATGATTGGATTATGTCTATCGCAATACGGTTATTCATTTAAGGAGAATAATGGTTACTTTGTTTATTTGAATAATACCTTCAATGGTCTTGCACCTAAAATGAATGGTTTATTGAATCTCGATCGTAGTGATACACATGTTCATGCCAAAAGACATAAGATAGTAATGATAGTACCACCTACTTGTGGCACTGCCACGTAAGTCATATCGGTATAAAACGCATGAAGAAGCTCCATGTTGATGGATCTTTGGGCTCACTCATTTTGAAAAGTTTGAGACATGCGAACCATGTCTATTGGTGTATATGCATGAAGAAACTCCATGCAAATGGACCATTTGGACTCACTTGATTTTGAATCACTTGAGACATGCAAATCATACCACAGGGGCAAGATGACTGAAAGACTCGTTTTCAGTAAAATGGAACTAGAAAGCAACTTGTTGGAAGTAATACATTTTGATGTGTGCAGTCCAATGAGTGCTGAGGCATGTAGTGGATATCGTTATGTTCTTACTTCACAGATGATTTGAGTAGATGTTGAGTATATTTACTTGATGAATCACGAGTCTGAATTATTGAAAGGTTCAAGTAATTTCAGGGTGAAGTTGAAAGATTGTCGTGACAAGAGGATAGAAGATCTATGATATGATCATAGAGATGAATATCTGAATTACGAGTTTGGCACAGAATTAAGACATTGTGGAAATTGTTTCACAACTAATACAGCCTGAAACACCATAGTATGATGGCGTGTCCGAACATCATAACTGCACCCTATTGGATATGATGCATACCATGATGTCTCTTATCGAATTACCACGATAGTTTATGGGTTAGGCATTAGAGACAACCACATTCACTTTAAATAGGGCACCACGTAATTCTGGTGAGATGACACCGTATGAACTATGGTTTAGACAAACCTAAACTGTCATTTCTTAAAAGTTTGGGGCTGCGACGCTTATGTGGAAAAGTTTCAGGCCGATAAGCTCGAACCCAAAGCGGATAAGTGCATCTTCATAGGACACCCAAAACAGTTGGGTATACCTCCTGTCTCAGATCCGAAAGCAATAAGGGATTGTTTCTAGAATCGGATCCTTTCTCGAGGAAAAGTTTCTCTCGAAAGAATTGAGTGGGAGGATGGTGGAGACTTGATGAGGTTATTGAACCATCTCTTCAACTAGTGTGTGGTGGGGCACAGGGAGTTGTTCCTGTGGCACCTACACCAATTGAAGTGGAAGCTTATGATAGTGATCATGAAACTTCAGATCAAGTCACTACCAAACCTCGTGGGATGACAAGGATGCGTACTACTTCAGAGTGGTACGTAATCCTGTCTTGGAAGTCATGTTGCTAGACAACAATGAACCTACGAGCTATGGAGAAGCGATGGTGGGCCTGGATTCCAAAATGGCTCGAGGCCATATAATCCGAGAGAGGATCCATATATGAAAACAAAGTGTAGACTTTGGAAGAACTACTTGATGGTCATAAGGCTGTTAGGTACATATGGATTTTTAAAAGGAAGACGGAAAATGATGGTAAGTATCACCATTAAGAAAGCTCGACTTGTCGTTAAGATGTTTTTCCCGACAAGTTCAAGGAGATGAGAATTTCTCGCCCGTAGCGATGCTTAAGTCCATCGGAATCATGTTAGCATTAGCTGTATTTTTCGATTATGAAATCTCACAGCTGGATGTCAAAACAAGTTTTCTTACCTAGTTTTCGTAAGAAAAGTTGTATGTGATACAATAGAAGGTTTTGTCAATCCTGAAAGGTGCTAACAAGTATGCAAAGCTCCAGCAATCCTTCTAGGGACTGGAGTAAGCATCTCGGAGTTGGAATGTATGCTTTGATGAGATGATCAAAGATTTTGGGTGTATGCAAAGTTTATGAGAAACTTGTATTTCCAAAGAAGTGAGTGGGAGCACTATAGAATTTCTGATGAATATATGTTGTTGACATATTGTTGATCAGAAATGACGTAGAATTTCTGGAAAGCATATAGGGTTATTTGGAAAGTGTTTTTTCAATGGAAAGCCTGGATTAAGCTACTTGAACATTGAACATCAAGATCTATAAGGATAGATCAAAACGCTTAATGGTACTTTCAAATGAGCACATACCTTGACATGATCTTGAAGGTGTTCAAGATGGATCAGTCAAAGAAGGAGTTCTTGCCTGAGTTTTAAGGTATGAAGTTAAGACTTAAAGCTCGACCACGGCAGAAGAAAGAGGAAGGACGAAGGTCGTCCCCTATGCTTTTGTCATAGGCTCTATACGGTATGCCATGCTGAGTACCGCACCTGATGTGTGCCTTGCCACATATCTGGCAAGAGGGTACAAAGGTAATCTAGGAGTAGATCACCAGATAGCGGTCTAAATTATCCTTAGAGGAATAAGGATATGTTTCTCGGTTATGGAGGTGATAAAGAGTTCGACGTAAAGAGTTACGTCGATGTAAGCTTAACACCTATCCGGATAGCTCTGAGTAGAGATACCGGATACGTATAATGGAGCAACAATTTAGAATAGCTCCAAGTAGAACAGTTATTTGAAATGGCTCCAAATGTAGCGTAGTAGTTGCATCTACAAGATGACATAGAAATTTGCGAAGTACATATGGATCTGAATGTTGCAGACCCATTGACTGAAACCTCTCTCACAAGCATAACATGATCAAACCCAGAACTCTTTGGGTGTTAGTGACATGGGGATGTGACCTTGAGTGTTAATCACATATCGATGTGAACTGGATTATTGACTCTAGTGCAAGTGGGAGACTGTTGGAAATATGCCCTAGAGGCAATAATAAATTGGTTGTTATTATATTTCCTTGTTCATGATAATCTTTTATTATCCATGCTAGAATTGTATTGATAGGAAACTCAGATACATGTGTGGATACATAGACAACACCATGTCCCTAGTAAGCCTCTAGTTGACTAGCTCGTTGACCAATAGATGGTTACGGTTTCCTGACCATGGACATTGGATGTCGTTGATAACGGGATCACATCATTAGGCGAATGATGTGATGGACAAGACCCAATCCTAAGCCTAGCACAAGATCATGTAGTTTGTATGCTAAAGCTTTTCTAATGTCAAGTATCATTTCCTTAGACCATGAGATTGTGCAACTCCCGGATACCGTAGGAGTGCTTTGGGTGTGCCAAACGTCACAACGTAACTGGGTGGCTATAAAGGTACACTACAGGTATCTCCGAAAGTGTCTGTTGGGTTGGCACGAATCGAGACTGGGATTTGTCACTCTGTGTAAACGGAGAGGTATCTCTGGGCCCACTCGGTAGGACATCATCATAATGTGCACAATGTGATCAAGGAGTTGATCACGGGATGATGTGTTACGGAACGAGTAAAGATACTTGCCGGTAACGAGATTGAACAAGGTATCGGGATACCGACGATCGAATCTCGGGCCAGTATCGTACCGATAGACAAAGGGAATTGTATACTGGATTGATTAAGTCCTTGACATCATGGTTCATCCGATGAGATCATCGTGGAGCATGTGGGAGCCAGCATGGGTATCCAGATCCCGCTGTTGGTTATTGAACGGAGAGTTGTCTCGGCCATGTCTGCATGACTCCCGAACCCGTAGGGTCTACACACTTAAGGTTCGATGACGCTAGGGTTATAGGGAAAGTATGTACGCGGTTACCGAATGTTGTTCGGAGTCCCGGATGAGATCCCGGACGTCACGAGGAGTTCCGGAATGGTCCGGAGGTAAAGATTGATATATAGGAAGTATGGTTTTGGCCACCGGAAGTGTTCCGGGCATCACCGGTAGTGTACCGGGACCACCGGAGGGGTCTGGGGGTCCACCAGGTGGGGCCACCAGCCTCGGAGGCCTACATGGGCCAATAGTGGGAAGGGACGAGCCCCTAGGTGGGCTAGGGCGTCTCCCACCAAGGCCCAAGGCGCCTCCAATAGGGGAAGGGGGCAAACCCTAGGGCAGATGGGCCCTAAGGCCCACCCTAGGTGCGCCTCCCCCTCTCCCCCTTGTGGCCGCCACCCTAGATGGGATCTAGGGCTACCGCACCCCTTGGGGTGGGAACCCTAGGTGGGGGCGCTGCCCTCGCTCTCCCCCTATATATAGTGGAGGCAAAGGGGCAGCCCAACATGTGATTTAATCTCCCTGTTGGCGCAGCCCTACCCCTCTTCCTCCTCGTCTCTCGTAGTGCTTGGCGAAGCCCTGCTGGAGTCCCGCGCTCCTCCACCACCACCACGCCATCGTGCTGCTGTTGGATGGAGTCTTCCCCAACCTCTCCTTCTCCCCTTGCTGGATCAAGGCGTAGGAGACGTCATCGGGCTGTACGTGTGTTGAACACGGAGGTGCCGTCCGTTCGGCACTAGGATCGTCGGTGATTTGGATCACGACGAGTACGACTCCATCAACCCGTTCACTTGAACGCTTCCGCTTAGCGATCTACAAGGGTATGTAGATGCACTCTCCTTCCCTCGTTGCTAGATTACTCCATAGATTGATCTTGGTGATGCGTAGAAAATTTTGAATTTCTGCTACGTTCCCCAACAGTGGCATCATGAGCTAGGTCTATGCGTAGTTTCTATGCACGAGTAGAACACAAGTTGTTGTGGGCGTCGATTTTGTCAATTTGCTTGCCGTTACTAGTCTTATCTTGATTCGGCGGCATCATGGGATGAAGCGGCCCGGACCGACCTTACACGTACTCTTACGTGAGACTGGTTCCACCGACTGACATGCACTAGTTGCATAAGGTGGCTAGCGGGTGTCTGTCTCTCCCACTTTAGTCGGATCGGATTCGATGAAAAGGGTCCTTATGAAGGGTAAATAGAAATTGGCATATCACGTTGTGGTTTTCACGTAGGTAAGAAACGTTCTTGCTAGAAACCTATAGCAGCCACGTAAAAACTTGCAACAAAAATTAGAGGACGTCTAACTTGTTTTTGCAGCAAGTGTTTTGTGATGTGATATGGCCAAAGGATGTGATGAATGATATATGTGATGTATGAGATGATCATGTTCTTGTAATAGGAATCACGACTTGCATGTCGATGAGTATGACAACCGGCAGGAGCCATAGGAGTTGTCTTAATTTATTTATGACTTGCGTGTCAATATAAACGTCATGTAATTACTTTACTTTATTGCTAACCGTTAGCTGTAGTAGTAGAAGTAATAGTTGGCGAGACAACTTCATGAAGACACGATGATGGAGATCATGGTGTCATGCCGGTGACGATGATGATCATGGAGCCCCGAAGATGGAGATCAAAAGGAGCAAAGTGATGATGGCCATATCATGTCACTATTTGATTGCATGTGATGTTTATCATGTTTTACATCTTATTTGCTTAGAACGACGGTAGCTTAAATAAGATGATCCCTCACTAAAATTTCAAGAAAGGTGTACCCCCTAACTGTGCACCGTTGCGAAGGTTCATTGTTTCGAAGCACCAAGTGATGATCGGGTGTGATAGATTCTAACGTTCGAATACAACGGGTGTTGACGAGCCTAGCATGTACAGACATGGCCTCGGGACACATGCGAAACACTTAGGTTGACTTGACGAGCCTAGCATGTACAGACATGGCCTCGGAACACGGAAGACCGAAAGGTCGAACATGAGTCGTATAGAAGATACGATCAACATGAAGATGTTCACCGATGATGACTAGTCCGTCTCACGTGATGATCGGACACGGCCTAGTTGACTCGGATCATGTAATCACTTAGATGACTAGAGGGATGTCTATCTGAGTGGGAGTTCATAAGATGAACTTAATTATCCTGAACATAGTCAAAAGGTCTTCGCAAATTATGTCGTGGCTCGCGCTTCAGTTCTACTGTTTAGATATGTTCCTAGAGAAAATTTAGTTTAAAGTTGATAGTAGAAATTATGCGGACTAGGTCCATAAACTGAGGATTGTCCTCATTGCATCATAGAAGGCTTATGTCCTTAATGCACCGCTCAGTCTGCTGAACCTCGAACGTCATCCGTGGATGTTGCGAACATCTGACATACACATTTTGATAACTACGTGATAGTTCAGTTAAACGGTTTAGAGTTGAGGCACCGAAGACGTTTTGAAACGTCGCGAAACATATGAGATGTTTCGAGGGCTGAAATTGGGATTTCAGGCTCGTGCCCACGTCAAGAGGTATAAGACCTCCGACGATTTTCTTAGCCTGCAAACTAAGGGAGAAAAGCTTAATTGTTGAGCTTGTGCTCAGATTGTCTGAGTACAACAATAATTTGAATCGAGTGGGAGTTGATCTTCTAGATGAGATAGTGATGTTTCTCTGAAGTCACTACCACCAAGCTGCTAGAGCTTCGTGATGAACTATAATATATCAGGGACATATATGATGATCCTTGAGATATTTGCGATGTTTGACACCACAAAAGTAGAAATCAAGAAGGAGCATCAATTGTTGATGGTTGGTGAAACCACTAGTTTCAAGAAGGGCAAGGGAAAAAAGGGATACTTCATGAAACGTCAAATCAGCTGCTGCTCTGGTGAAGAAACCCAAGGTTGAACCAAACCCGAAACTAAGTGCTTCTGTAATAAGGGGAACAGCCACTGGAGCAGAATTACCCTAGATACTTGGTAGATGAGAAGGCTGGCAAGGTCGATAGAAGTATATTGGATATACATTGTGTTAATGTGTACTTTACTAGTACTCCTAGTAGCACCATGGTATTAGATACCGGTTCGGTTGCTAAGTGTTAGTAACTCGAAACAAAAGGCTACGGAATAAACGGAGACTAGCTAAAAGGTGAGATGACGATATGTGTTGGAAGTATTTCCATGGTTGATCGAATATCGTACGCTCCCTCTACCATCGAGATTGGTATTAAAACCTAAATAATTGTTATTTGGTGTTTGCGTTGAGCATAGACATGATTGGATTATGTCTGTCGCGATACGGTTATTCATTTAAGGAGAATAATGGTTACTCTGTTTATTTGAATAATACCATCCCGATCGTAGTGATACACATTTTCATGCCAAAGGTATAAGATAGTAATGATAGTACCACACAAATGTGGCACTGCAATTTGAGTCATATTGGTATAAAACGCATGAAGAAGCTCCATGTTGATGGATCTTTGGACTCACTCATTTTTGAAAGGATTGAGACATGCGAACCATGTTTGTTGGTAGATATGCATGAAGAAACTCTATACAGATGGATCGTTTGGACTCACTTGATTTTGAATCACTTGAGACATGCAAATCGTACCACATGGGCAGGATGACTGAAAAGCCTCGTTTTCAGTAAGATGGAACAAGAAAGCAACTTGTTGGAAGTAATACATCTTGATGTGCGCAGTCCAATGAGTGCTGAGGCGTGTAGTGGATATCGTTATGTTCTTACTTCACAAATGATTTGAGTAGATGTTGAGTATATTTACTTGATGAATCACGAGTCTAAATTATTGAAAGGTTCAAGTAATTTCAGGGTGAAGTTGAAAGATCGTCGTGACAAGAGGATAAAAGATCTATGATATGATCATAGAGATGAATATCTGAATTACGAGTTTGGCACAGAATTAAGACATTGTGGAAATTGTTTCACAACTAATACAGCCTGGAACACCATAGTGTGATGGTGTGTCCGAACATCATAACTACACCCTATTGGGTATGATGCATACCATGATGTCTCTTATCGAATTACCACGATAGTTTATGGGTTAGGCATTAGAGACAACCACATTCACTTTAAATAGGGCACCACGTAATTCCGATGAGATGACACCGTATGAACTATGGTTTAGAGAAACCTAAGCTGTCATTTCTTAAAAGTTTGGGGCTGCGACGCTTATGTGGAAAAGTTTCAGGCCGATAAGCTCGAACCCAAAGCGGATAAATGCATCTTCATAGGACACCCAAAACAGTTGGGTATACATCCTGTCTCAGATCCGAAAGCAATAAGGGATTGTTTCTAGAATCGGGTCCTTTCTCGAGGAAAAGTTTCTATCGAAAGAATTGAGTGGGAGGATGGTGGAGACTTGATGAGGTTATTGAACCGTCTCTTCAACTAGTGTGTGGTGGGGCACAGGGAGTTGTTCCTATGGCACCTACACCAATTGAAGTGGAAGCTTATGATAGTGATCATGAAACTTCAGATCAAGTCACTACCAAACCTCGTGGGATGACAAGGATGCGTACTACTTCAGAGTGGTACGTAATCCTGTCTTGGAAGTCATGTTGCTAGACAACAATGAACCTACGAGCTATGGAGAAGCGATGGTGGGCCTGGATTCCAAAATGGCTCGAGGCCATATAATCCGAGAGAGGATCCATATATGAAAACAAAGTGTAGACTTTGGAAGAACTACTTGATGGTCGTAAGGCTGTTAGGTACATATGGATTTTTAAAAGGAAGACACACAATGATGGTAAGTGTCACCATTGAGAAAGCTCGACTTGTCGTTAAGATGTTTCCCGACAAGTTCAAGGAGTTGACTACGATGAGACTTTCTCACGCGTAGCGATGCTAAAAGTCTGTTGGAATTATGTTAGCAGTTACTGCATTATTTATGAAATCATGCAGATAGGATGTCAAAACATTGTTTCCTCGACGATTTTTTTGGGGGGAAAGGTTGTATGAGATACAACCAGAAGGTTTTGTCAATCCTGGAAAAATGCTAACAAGTATGCAAAGCTCCAGCAATCCTTCTAAGTACTGGAGTAAGCATCTCGGAGTCGGAATGTACGCTTTGAAGAGATGATCAAAGATTTTGGGTTTATACATAGTTTATGAGAAACTTGTATTTCCAAAGAAGTGAGTGGGAGCACTATAGAATTTCTGATGAATATATGTTGTTGACATATTGTTGATCAGAAATGACGTAGGATTTCTGGAAAGCATATAGGGTTATTTGGAAAGTGTTTTTCAATGGAAAGCCTGGATTAAGCTACTTGAACATTGAGCATCAAGATCTATAAGGATAGATCAAAACGCTTAATGGTACTTTCAAATGAGCACATACCTTGACATGATCTTGAAGGTGTTCAAGATGGATCAGTTAAAGAAGGAGTTCTTGCCTGAGTTGTAAGGTATGAAGTTAAGACTTAAAGCTCGACCCCGGCAGAATAGAGAGAATGGACGAAGGTCGTCCCCTATGCTTAGACATAGGCTCCATAGTATGCTATGCTGTGTACCGCACCTGATGTGTGCCTTGCCACATATCTGGCAAGAGGGTACAAAGGTAATCTAGGAGTAGATCACCAGATAGCAGTCTAAATTATCCTTAGAGGAATAAGGATATGTTTCTCGGTTATGGAGGTGATAAAGAGTTCGACGTAAAGAGTTACGTCGATGCAAGCTTAACACCTATCCGGATAGCTCTGAGTAGAGATACCGGATACGTATAATGGAGCAAAAATTTAGAATAGCTCCAAGTAGAACAGTTATTTGAAATGGCTCCAAATATAGCGTAGTAGTTGCATCTACAAGATGACATAGAAATTTGCGAAGTACATACGGATCTGAATGTTGCAGACCCGTTGACTGAAACCTCTCTCACAAGCATAACATGATCAAACCCAGAACTCATTGAGTGTTAATCACATAGTGATGTGAACTAGATTATTGACTCTAGTAAACTCTTTGGATGCTAGTCACATGGCGATGTGACCTATGATCACATGGCAATGTGAACTAGATTATTGACTCTAGTGCAAGTGGGAGACTGTTGGAAATATGCCATAGAGGCAATAATAAATTGATTATTATTATATTTCCTTGTTCATGATAATCATTTATTATCCATGCTAGAATTGTATTGATAGGAAACTCAGATGCATGTGTGGATACATAGACAACACCATGTCCCTAGTAAGCCTCTAGTTGACTACCTCGTTGATCAATAGATGGTTACGGTTTCCTGACCATGGACATTGGATGCCGTTGATAACGGGATCACATCATTAGGAGAATGATGTGATGGACAAGACATAATCCTAAGCCTAGCACAACATCATGTAGTTCGTATGCTAAATCTTTTCTAATGTCAAGTATCATTTCCTTAGACCATGAGATTGTGCAACTCCCGGATACCGTAGGAGTGCTTTGGGTGTGCCAAACGTCACAACGTAACTGGGTGGCTATAAAGGTACACTACAGGTATCTCCGAAAGTGTCTGTTGGGTTGGCACGAATCGAGACTGGGATTTGTCACTCCGTGTAAACGGAGAGGTATCTCTGGGCCCACTCGGTAGGACATCATCATAATGTGCACAATGTGATCAAGGAGTTGATCATGGGATGATGTGTTACGGAACGAGTAAAGAGACTTGCCGGTAACGAGATTGAACAAGGTATTGGGATACTGACGATCGAATCTCGGGCAAGTATCGTACCGCTAGACAAAGGGAATTGTATACGGGATTGATTAAGTCCTTGACATCGTGGTTCATCCGATGAGATCATCGTGGAACATGTGGGAACCAACATGGGTATCCAGATCCCTGTAAGTGCATCTAGTGCCACCCCTAGTTGGTTTTGGAGTATTGACGACAAACCTAGTTGAGGGACTAATGTGTTTGTGAGAATTGCAGGATAACACAGGTAGAAGTCCCTCATTGATTCGGTTTTACTACCAGAGATGACCCCTAAAAATGTATGAAGACATTGAAGTCAAAGGTGGTATATGAAGATATTCATATTGAAGACTATGACAAGAGAAGACACTATATGAAGCCTATGGAGCTCGAAGACTTAGATCTTTCGTAATTCTTTTTCTTTTGTGTTGAGTCATAGGAACCACCGTACTGTTAAGTGGGGTCCAAGAGAACCAGTCAGAATGACTGAAGTGATGTCTAAACCAAAAACCTATGTCTTCGAGTGAAGACTATGAGAGCGAATCTTGTCCAGAGTTGGACAAGTCAGCTTTGCTTGTAGCCCAAGTAAAGTTGCCGTGTGAGTTTGAAATCTGACCGTTGGAACACGTGTCAGTTCCTTAGTGACCCAGGGTCATTTCGGACAAATCAGGTCGGGTTGCCAAGTGGCTATAAATAGCCCACCCCTACAACCATAAACGGTTGGCTGCTCAGATTGAAAGTACGGCTTTTGTCATTTGAGAGCAACCCACCTCGAAGCCTTTGAGAGAGAATTCCTTGCGAGGATAAACCCCTAACCACCAGAGCCAGAGAGAATTGGGCATCACTTAAGTCTTCTTGTCTGTGTGATCTGAAGACTTATTACACTTGAGGACTGTGCATCCTCCAGCCGGTTAGGCGTCGCGTTCTGAGCATCCAAGAGACATTGTGGATTGCCGGTGAACGAAGTTTGTGAAGGTTTGGGAGTCTACCTTGAAGACTTACCAGAGTGATTGGGCGAGGTCTATGTGACCTTAGCTCAAGGAGAATACGGTGAGGACTGGGTGTCCTGAGCTGCGTGTTCAGGACTGGGTGTCCGGGACTGTGTGTCCTAAGGTTTAAATACCTAGCCGCTCCAACTAGACGTACAGTTGTCACAGCAACTGGAACTGGTTCAACAAATCATTGTCTTCAACGAGTCACTGGTTTCATCTTCACTTCACTTTACTTACTGTTACTCCTTGTGAAGTCATTGTATGTTTGCACTATCATTTGTCTTCACTGAGTGACTGCGTGTTCTGTTTGGCTTCACAATATCTTCCTACCTGATCCTTACTACCTAGCTACTATTAGTCTTTGTGCTTTCACTTCATTGAATACTTGACTATGGTTTGCCTAGTGTAGTCTACCTTCCGCTGCATGGTAATAGGTCTAATTTTATCGTTTGTCTTCAAAACTTCTATGTTCTGAAGACTTTCATAAAAATCGCCTATTCACCCCCCCTCTAGTCGATATAACGCACTTTCAATTGGTATCAGAGCAAGGTGCTCCCTTGTTCTGTGTGATTCGGTTTAACCACCTGGAGTTTTAGCTATGTCGACTGCAGGGATAATTAAAGTCTCCGCTGCGTGCCCCGTCTTCGATGGAGCTGAATATCCCTACTGGAAGAATAAGATGCGCATGCATCTTGAAGCCATTGACGTCGACCTATGGTATGTCGTCGAGAACGGCATTCCCAAGGCCGGAGAAGGTGTCACTGCTGCTGATGTCAAGAAATTCGTTCAACTGGACTCTACTGCCAAGAATATCATCTGTGGTCATCTGACCAAAGGACAGTATGGCCATGTGAGTGCTTTGAAGACATCCAAGCTGGTCTGGGACTGGATCTCCAAAGTCAATGAAGGCATCTCAACCCAGAGAGATTAGAGAATCAGTGTCCTTCGCAACCTCTTCAATCGCTTCAAGCGAAATGACAATGAGAATGTCCAGCACACATTTGACCGACTCACTAACATCACAAATGAGCTTCAAGCCCTCGGCGCAACTGAGATTACCAAACACGAAGTCGTCAAGACGCTACTAAGATCACTTGATAGTTCGTTTGACATCCTGGCCCTGATGATTCAAGAACGTCCTGATTTCAAGACACTCGATCCATCTGACATACTTGAGAGGCTCAACACACATGAGTTTCAGCTTTCGGAGAAAAGAGATATCTACGGTCCAAACTATGGGCGAACTCGTGCCTTGAAGGCAAAAGCTGTCTCCTCATCTGAAGAAGAATCTGACAGCAGTTTTGATGATCCTGAAGACATTGGAAGGGAACTTGCTATGCTTGTCAAGAAGTTCCAAAAATTCACCAAGAAGAAAGGCTTCAGAAAGTCTTCCCGATCAAGTTCAAGGAATGATGAAGCTCCTTCTCATGACTACAAGAGGAAAACATGTCACAAGTGCAAGAAACTTGGCCACTTCATCTCTGAGTGTCCACAGTGGGACAATGAGAACAAAAAGAAGAAGAAGAGCAAGGAATATGACTCTGACGACAAGAAGAAGAAGAAGAAGAAATACTCAAAGTCTTCTTCCAAGTCTTCCTCAAAGTCTTCATCACACAAGAAGAGCTCATCTGGCAGGGCATGTGCGTTTGTTGGCAAGGAAATGGATTCAGAGGAGGAGTCTGCTTCTGAGGAGGCGGAGGTGGAGTCTGAGGAGGAATCCGACTCAGGCGTCGCAAGTCTGGCTACAGCATACGTTGCCAAGTCCATCTTCAACACTGAAGACAATGACTTCATCACCGACACCGATGAAAAGGACTACTCCGCTTCTACCTACTGCTTCATGGCACGCGGTGCCAAGGTAAACACACGCACTACTCACTATCCAACATCTAGTGATGATGACTCTGATTGTGGTTCAAAACCTAGCTACAAAACACTTGCTAAAATTGCAACAGAACAACAGAAAGCTATGGAACATATTCGAAAACTGTTAGACAGAAGCGATGATCTGTTAGGTGCTGAAATGACTCGATCTGAATCCTTAATTGAAGACATAAAAAATCTTCACGTTAAGTATCAGGAACTTGAAAGTCGTCATGAAACTCTCTCAACAACTCATGAAAAGCTTTCCTATGATTATCTTCAAAGGAAGCAAGATCTTGAGAAATTGAGAGAGGTTCATGAAGATCTTCAAACGGAAAACGAGTCACTTCGCGCCAAACAGATCAGTCCCGCTCAGGAAGGATTTGAACCACCATGTCTTAAATGCATTGAGCGTGATAATGCTATTTCTGTTGCTGAATTCTCTACTGCTACTGTTGTTGCAATATATTCAACTGTTGATGTGGTAACTAACCCCTCTGCTGAGGATACCACCGCTATTGTTGATGAGAATGCTAGGTTGAAGACATTGTTGGAAACAGGGATGTACAAAAGTCTTAAAGGGCATCAGACACTATGTGATGTCCTCAAAAAGCAGATTCTGAACCGAAACCCTAGGAAAGAGGGTGTTGGGTTCGTAAGGAAAATGAATGCAGATGGCTCTTACTGGAAACCTGAGCAGTACCCCAAAACCATGTGGGTTGCTGCAAAGGAACCTTCAGCAGATCCATCCAATCTATCTGGCTTCACTTGTGCTAACCCCATTATCATTGATGAATCCCTTGATGCAAACTATATACTGTTTAAGAATCAGAATGGTGAAGCGTTTGCCAGGTACATTGGTATTAACTGCAGGAATGGACCGCCTATGAAGAAGATCTGGGTTCCGAAAAGGTGTTTGGAGAATCTTCCTGTGAATGTCATCATGACACCTCATGTGAAGAAGACAAACCTCAGACCAAAGGCTTCATACGGTCCAAAGGCTTCATACAGATAGAGGACTCACCTGAGTCGAACTAACGCAAATGTTTTGCAGGGAAACCAAACTCAGGCATATGAATATGAGAGCGGTTCATCAAACCACCATATTCATAAGACCAAGAACTATTCTTCTTATTCTTATGAGTATTATTGTCCTCCTGCAAAACTGTTTGCTAGGGCTTCAAAGCCAAAGTTCTCAGATGCTGCACTTAGACTTATTGCTTCTAAGCCACCCTTGAAGATGTGGGTGGCTAAGAAAGCCTAACTCTCTTTTGTAGGGAAAGGTCTCCAGCAGAAAACCTAAATCGTCTGACGCTATTGCTGGGGACCTTAAAAATCTTGTAGGGCGCAAGATCAAATGCCCGAATGGTCTTACTATGTACTTCGTTCCTGAATCGCTTGCTACTCTGCCTATTAGTCCTAACCTGGATCTAAGCTTTCATAACCCGCTGGTTCGTCAAATGTTTTTGCTTCACAATGCTCTTGGTGAAGCCTATCCCCCTAACTGCACTGTAGGGTACGACACCAGCGTCTTCAGAATGGATTATTGATAGTGGGTGTACAAATCACATGACTGGCAAAAGAAGTCTTCTTATGGACTCAACCTTACGTCCATCCGACAAGAGCCACATCACATTTGCTGACACTGGTAAAAGTAAGGTATTGGGTCTACGTAGAGTTGCAATCTCAAGGGATCAACACATGGATAAAGTCATGCTTGTTGAATCCCTTGGCTTCAACTTAATGTCTGTCTCAATGCTTTGCGATTTGAACATGATCGTAATGTTTGGAAAATATCGTTGCCTTATACTAATGGAATCTGACAAGTCTCTAGTGTTTGAAGGGCATCGAAAAGATGATTTGTACGTGGTAGACTTCTCAGCAGGACCACAGCTTGCAGTATGTCTTCTAGCAAAGGCTTCAGAATGCTGGCTCTGGCATCGGAGGCTTGGACATGCTGGCATGAGGAACCTCCACACCCTTGCGAAGAAGAAGCATGTCATAGGCATCGAGGGCGTCAAGTTCAAGAAAGACCACTTATGTGGTGCCTGTGAAGCAGGGAAGATGACGAGGGCCAAACATCCCTCGAAGACAATCATGACCACTACTCGACCCTTCGAAATGCTTCACATGGATCTTTTCGGTCCCACTCATTACTCAACTCTAACTACTACTGCTTGCCTCTATGGCTTCGTTATTGTTGATGATTATTCTAGATATACTTGGGTGCACATAGTCCTTTACAAGACTGAAGTGCAGGATGTATTCAGATGCTTCGCCAATCGAGCTATGAACAATTTTGGCGCCAAGATAAAGCATATTAGAAGTGACAATGGCACTGAATTCAAGAACACTGGCCTTGATACATATCTTGATACCTTGGGTATCACACATGAATTCTCAGCCCCGTACACGCCACAGCAGAATGGTGTCGTCGAACGCAAGAACAGAACACTAATTGAGATGGCCAGAACGATGCTAGATGAATACAAGACCCCAAGAAAATTCTGGCCCGAAGCCATTGATACTGCATGCCATACAATAAATCGTGTTTATCTTCACAAGCTACTGAACAAGACATCTTATGAGCTCCTTACTGGCAAGAAGCCAAATGTCAGTTACTTCAGAGTATTTGGCACAAGGTGCTGGATCAAGGACCCACATCACACCTCAAAATTTGCACCAAAGGAACATGAGGGTTTTATGCTTGGATATGGAAAGGATTCGCACTCCTACAGAGTCTTCAATCTTTTTCATTACAAAGTGGTTGAAACAGTGGATGTGCGGTTCGATGAGACCAACGGTTCACAAAGAGAGCAGCTGCCAAATGTGCTAGATGAAGTTCCATCCAGTGAATCAATCAAGGTAATGGGAACTGGAGAAATTATACCTTCTGAAGCTCATCCTGAAGAAGAACTTATCATTTCAGCACCTGATCAACATGAAGACAATGCTCAGCCTGAAGACATTCCTTCCAACAACGACAATGAACAGCAAGAGCAAAGTCTTCGCCCTGTACATCCTCGCGTTGCCAATGAAGTGCAGATTGAAAGAATAATTGATAGCATCAATGCACCTGGTCCACTCACTCGTTCAAGGGCAACTCAGCTAGCAAATTTCTGTGGGCACTTCGCATTCATCTCAATTGCAGAACCCAAGAAAGTTGAAGAAGCCTTCATGGAACCTGAATGGATTCAAGCTATGCAAGAAGAGCTTCAACAGTTAGAGCTGAATAATGTATGGGAACTGGTTAAGCGTCCTGGTCCACGGAAGCACAATATAATAGGCACCAAATGGATATACCGCAACAAGCAAGATGAGCATGGTCAAGTTGTCAGAAACAAAGCTCGTCTCGTTGCTTAAGGATATACTCAAGTGGAAGGCATTGACTTCGATGAAACATTTGCTCCTGTGGCTAGACTTGAAGCCATACGCATACTGCTGGCCTATGCAAATCATCATAATATACTTCTATATCAAATGGATGTGAAGAGTGCCTTTCTCAATGGCAAGATTGAAGAAGAAGTGTATGTTGCACAACCGCCTGGCTTTGAAAATCCAAAACATCCTGACATGGTATACAAGCTCAACAAGGCACTGTATGGCCTCAAACAAGCCCCTCGGGCCTGGTATGACACACTCAAATACTTCCTGAAGAGCAAAGGCTTCATACCTGGTTCCCTAGATCCCACTCTTTTCACGAAGACATATGATGGTGAACTGTTTGTGTGCCAAATATATGTGGATGACATTATCTTCGGCTGCACCAATCATAAGTACAGTGAAGAGTTTGGATATATGATGCAAGAGCAATATCAGATATCCATGATGGGGGAGCTGAAGTTCTTCCTCGGTCTTCAAATACGACAACAACGCAATGGCATCTTCCTATCTCAAGAGAAGTATCTCAAAGATTGCCTGAAGAAGTTCGGAATGCAAGACTGCAAAGGCTTCACAACACCAATGCCAGCCAAACATCATCTGGGTCCTGACGACAATGGTAAAGAGTTCGATCAAAAGGTATACCGCTCCATGATTGGTTCTTTACTTTATCTATGTGCATCTAGGCCAGATATTATGCTTAGTGTTTGCATGTGTGCTCGATTTCAAGCGGCACCAAAGGAGTCGCATCACTTAGCTGTGAAGCGAATTCTTCGATATTTGGCTCACACCCCAACTCTAGGATTATGGTATCCAAAGGGCTCAGAGTTTGATCTGGTTGGATTCTCGGATGCTGATTATGCTGGTGACAAAGTTGATCGCAAGTCTACATCAGGCACATGTCACTTTCTGGGATGATCACTTGTATGTTGGTCTTCAAAGAAGCAGAACTGTGTATCTCTCTCCACTGCTGAATCTGAATACATTGCTGTTGGATCTTGCTGCGCTCAGCTTCTGTGGATGAAGCAAACACTCAAGGACTATGGAATTCATCTGAAGCAAGTGCCACTTTACTGCGACAACGAAAGCGCCATCAAGATTGCTAACAACCCAGTTCAGCACTCGAAGACAAAGCACATTGAAATTCGTCATCACTTTTTCAGAGATCATGTTGTGAAGACATTGATATCATACACGTCAACACTGAAGAGCAATTGGCAGATATCTTCACCAAGCCCTTGGATGAGAAGAGGTTTTGCAAGTTACGGTGTGAGCTAAATATCCTGGAATCCTCAAATGTCCTGTGATCAGGCACACATCCTAACCCTTATGCATATTGATGACTTAGATGTGCAACACACACAGTAAAGTATATCTTCAATCAATGAAGACATACATTCTAAGTGTGAATACATTAATGTGGAATTTGACTTCGGAGCGCCACGATAATTGTGCGCCGTGTCTGGTCTAATACTTCCTATACGGTGGGTAACGCCACCACCAAACGTTCTATTTTGAAGTGTTTCACTCATGGCGTTACCTTGCAATGTCTTCACATTTGGTTTGGCTTCGATCTCAACATATTTTCATGATTATCTTCACTATGTTGATTATATATATATATATACTAGTGTTCTGTCCTCTACAGCATTCACTTATAGCTATGTCTTCATGTTGAATCTTTTGAACTAAGTGAATGTGATCGGACCCTAACCTCTCTATGCTTTCTATCTCAAACTCTATCTCTCCAAGTCATATGCATTCTATTGAAACTGTCGAATGTCTTCTCTGCGTCCTTGTCAGCAGAAGATACAGAGACAACCATTAAGTCCGTTTCAAATGCTCATTCCTCCACATGAAATCCGGAGAAGTAGGAACGACCACTCGACAATCCAGGCGTGCGTGGGACATGGAACAAACCCCAAAATTCCGCATAATGGCCACGTGTTCCTCAGATGCGAATCTCCAGGGGCACCTGTGTAATAGCACAGTGCCACCCCTGTGCCTATAAATAAACACTCACAGCGGTCATTATCTCTTCTTCCACCCTCGCACGAACCCTAGCGCCACCGCTAGCTCTCGACGACACCGGCGACGAAGCGCTTCGCTGCCGCAACCTCTCCGACGCCATCTTCACGCCGACCGCGGACATCGTCCTCTCCGCCGTCGCCGTAGGTGTCCTCCGTCGCCAAGTTAGGGCATGGAAGATTGAACTGCTCGGCCTCATCTCCCACTCCGTCTAGCAGTTCTTAGTGTGGTAAATAAAACTCCCTTTTTACAGCACTTTTGATCCTATGGATTTGTCACTTTCTACCACAAGCAGTTTCTGTTCACACAAGTTAGATCTCTCTCATACTGCATCTCATAACATGCCTAGTATATTCACTTGTGCTTCACAAAGTAGTTAGATTCCTCACTTGTACTGATCTGTGGATTCTTACAAATCTAGAACCAACTTCTTATCTATGAGTGAATGTCTTCGCACGATGAGGTCGATGTCTTCTAAACTGATTTATCTTCAAAATCTTCTGAGAATGCATATGACCTCTTCCCCTTCCCTCGCACCTTAATGTTGTCACAGGTACATGTCCGTGGGAGAATCTTTTGGTTCTCATAGTCTGCATTCATTTGCAGAATTCTTACAGCATCACATAAATTCTCCTGAAACCAGTTCCTGTTGGTCGAGCAAGAGAAAGCCTTTGAAGCCTTTGAACGTTTTGAAGCCTTTCAAGTTAAAGTTTATGGCTTCAGAGAAGGCAGCAAGGAAGGGTGGCAGAAAGCGTCGTGGTGAGACCTCTAGAGATCTGCCAGATGAACTCTCAGAAATGTACAAGACAGATCCTGAAGAGGATTACAGTCAGCGCAAGACCCGAATCCTATGGATTCGAAGATATTGGGCAGAACAATGGTTCAAATACAGATTTGTGACCCAGGAGTATGCTGAGAAAAACGCCATCAAGAGACCGTGGGGTGACATCCTATTCAATAATCTTCTACCCAGGTCCAGAGATGAAGCCATTGCTCAAGGCTTCTATCCATGCATGGTCCGTGGACCACAGCCTGCTGATGCACACTCGTCGTCACTGCTATGGTGTCGTAACGACAATCTGTTCAAGCGCAACTTCCAGTTTGCTCAGAACTCAGCGAAGCAGAACAAGAAGACTTTTGGGTTAGATTTCAACCCTGGTCCCTCATCTCCAAGGGCAGATGGCACAGGACATGCAGAACCCAATGTCATCGGTCCTTTTGCCAACCTTGAAGGCCTCATCACCTACATCTTGGTTCAAGGGACTGCAGTGAATGAGCCTGCAGCTGACACTGAGTCTGATGATGCGCCGGTAGTGCCGAAGCCAAAGCAGTTGAAGAAGCCAAAAGCTTCAAAGCCGGCCCCTTCACCAAAAATCTCAAGGGCGAAGCCATTGGCAACTGCACCTCCTGAAGACAGTGTGCAGTCTGAAGACTTTTCACGTGTCTCCAAGCCCCAGAAGGCCAAGATGCCTCTGTCTCACACTGGCAAAGAGCTAACAGCTGCTGCCATTCTGCGCAACGACGACATTGATCTGTCAAGTGATGAAGATCTTATAGATGACGCTCTTGAGCAACTCATCAAGAGCAAAGAAGAAGCAGAAATCTTCAATGATCTGCCTCTCTTTGATGTCACTATCATCCACAACTTCATTGACGAGTGGTTTGACACGCCAAACATCAGCTTTGAAGATCTGCAGCTACCCATTGGCCTCAGTGCCGCCTTCCAAGGCGCCATTGCTTCAGAACTTGCTATTGCCCAGCGCATTGTTGAACTAAAGCAGAAGATTGACTATGAAAAGGCTCAGTTCAAGAAGCATATGGCCAAGCTCAGCGTGCAAGAAGTGAAGAACTTCAAGACAATGATGCACGAGCTCAAGGAAGCCATTGTGAAGAAGCGTGCAGAAGCTCAGGGTTCGCGTGAGCGCATGAAGACTCTGGCTGACAGATGTGTGCAAGCCTATAATGAGGCTAAGAAGCGCAAGGCGCTTGGGCGTCCTGGCATCGACCCCAGGATGGCCGCAAAGAATAAGAAGAAGCCTACTACGGCTGAACCTGATGCACCAAGGCAAGAAGCAGTTCTGATTGTCTTCCCAACTAGACTGACTGGCTCGAAGCCAAAAAGCCGGTCAACAGCTTCAGAGCTCAAGAAGACAAGGACTGCTGAGGCTGAAGTCAGGAAGAGGAAACACTCTGAAGCCTCTCCTACTACCCCCTCCAAGAAGAAGAGGAAGACCAAGAAAGCTCGGGCTGCTTCCACAGAGCCCTTGATAGTTGAACCCATTTCTATGGTTCATCCTGACGCAGAACGTCAACTGACAGTTCATGAGCCTGCTTCCATAGAGGCTCCTGAAGCTGAAGACATTCCAGCAGCTGATCCCATCACTTCTGAAGACATTGGTCATCATGACAATGTAGAAGATGATGCAGTCCTTCCTCAGTTTGAAAACAGCGAACTCATCAGCATTGGTCGTCCACTGACGCCAATTGCACAGGATGCTTCATGGGCGGATCGCCCACAAGAGGAAGAAGACTATGAGGCCCAGCCCACTCCAACTCCACAAGCGTCGTCTGCGTTCCACAGGCTTCGCAAAGGTCCAAGGCCTCAAGTCTCTGCTGAAGACATTCCGGCTGCATCAGCCACAGAAAAAGAAGTACCACAAGATCCCACTCCCCTGTTCCACCAAGAAGCAGTTCTCCAGGAGAACGTGCTTGTGACCGACCCTCCAGCTAGTCAAGTGGAGGATGAAAATCTTGAGGCTGCCACAACCAACAATGAAGCTAATGTGGAGCCCTCCCCAGCAAAAGCTTTAGAAGACAACGAAGCCACTGACCCCGCCACTTCTGTTCCTAAGTCTGCTGCCGGTCCCCAATTCAACTATCATGTTGAGCACAGGCCTCAGGTCCAGAAGCCAATCCCAAGACTGCCAAGGTTTCCAGGTCTTACATCAGCACCTGGCTCCTTCAACATCAATGGCTTTAGGGCAGACAACACATTCTTCAATAGCTCCAAGAACCCCTACTCAAGGGAAAGGATATCATCTGATTGGTTCTGGAGCTATCCTCAGCGAAGCTATTACTCTTGCATTCTTTACAACCAAGGTCGCCTCTTCCCACACAAGCGCCTTGATGTTGAAGCTATAGCTGGTCTGCCCTGTCTAGAAGAAGCGTTGGATTGCTTCAAGCAAGTGGGTCTGCTGCAGTTTGTTACTGACGAAGAGCATTGGAATGAAGAGCTGCTGCTACAATTCTATGCCACACTTCACATCAAAGGGTACAGCAAAGATCGAAGACTTGGGTCCTGGAGTGGATGACTGGCAACGTTCATCACGAAGCCAATGCATTTGACATCATTGAGCTCACTGGCTTGCCCACTCCTGGCGATCTCTTCGAGCAAGGCTGTCAGCTGCATGCTGAAGCTATTGAGAGCATCTTTCAGCGGCCAGAACCTGATATGAGTCAAATGCTCAGCATGATGAAGCCATTGCCCCAAGATGCTGCTTATCCCATAGAGTTCTTCGTTGAAGACCTTGAGTACCTGCCCAGAACCATCTATCACATCATCAGGCGAACTCTCTGGCCTTTTAAAGGGCACTCTCCAAATGCCAAGCTTCAGGGTGCAATGAAGACTTTGGTCTTCTATATACTTCATGGCAAATGCTTCAATGCATAGGACTTCTTCATACGCCAACTTGTTGCATCAGGCATTGATCTGTTTGGTTTGAAGTTCTACGCCCCTTGGGTCATGCGGCTGATCAAGCTACACTCCGCCATCTCGTATCAGCCCTCAGCCCGCAACCATCGGATCTTCTTGCCTGATGTAGACATGTCTACTGAAGCCATATATTCTGAGCCTGCCAAGCAACCTCTAAGTCTTCAGAATGCAGAACATCAGAGTTTTACTCAGAATGTTGAAGGCGTTGAAGCAGTTTCTCGGGTGTATCCTTTGGCTGGCACTACACATGCACCACACCCTGCTTCCACTGAAGCCACTGACAGTGCCACTGCTCCAAGACCCAAGAAGCGCACTCGTGTTCTCAACGACCGAGAGCTTCTTGTGGCTCTACATCAGAAACAGGATAGGCATCATGACTGGCTGAAGCGTCAGATGAAAAGCCTCTTGGTGGATGTTAATCGCACTCGAAATCTTGCCACCAAAAATGCTTTCGTTGCCCATGAAACCTGTCGCCGCACATGGAAAGGGCTCACGATGATGTGTTCTGAAGCTGATCTTCAAGAGGATGGTTTCAATGAGAGATTCAAGTTTGACTCCACACCTCCTCGAAGGGCTGTGCTGCTAGGAACTCCATCCCTTGAAGACTCTGAATTCTCTTCCTCTGCTGCCACAGTGACTGCCAGAATTATTGAGGAAGAAGACGATGCTACTTCACCGCCACCTCCTTCAGCACCTCCAAGCTCTTCTGCACCACCAAACAACACCAACAACCCTGCTACTTCACCTACTCCTCATGGGAACAAGTAGAGGCTCTATGTCTTCAAACCTTTTTGGTCATTACTGACAAAAGGGGGAGAAGCATATGAGATTGATAGTCTTCAAGCGGGTCCATATGGGCGGGTGCTTTATATTTTGCTTCGTGCTTACAACTCTCGTGTTTGCTACATTTGATTCTTATGAGTTGTAACACTTAAACTAGATGGTCGTCTGCTACTTAGCTCATTTTGCAGATGTCCATTTTCCATTATGCATGTCATTATCTTCATATACTTTCACATGCATAGTGGATTGTCATCATAAGTTGAAGTGGATCTCCACAAGTACAACCTGCCATGTGCATTTGCATTCCAAAAGCAAATTAACTTATATGCACATCTTCAGGGGGAGCCCTTGCAACTTATGAAGACAATTCCTTATCCTTTACAATTTCACAGATTATATTCCCCGTTGAAAACTTCAACTAGTTTGTCATCAATCACCAAAAAGGGGGAGATTGTAAGTGCATCTAGTGCCACCCCTAGTTGGTTTTGGAGTATTGACGACAAACCTAGTTGAGGGACTAATGTGTTTGTGAGAATTGCAGAATAACACAGGTAGAAGTCCCTCATTGATTCGGTTTTACTACCAGAGATGACCCCTAAAAATGTATGAAGACATTGAAGTCAAAGGTGGTATATGAAGATATTCACATTAAAGACTATGACAAGAGAAGACACTATATGAAGCCTATGGAGCTCGAAGACTTAGATCTTTCGTAGTTCTTTTTCTTTTGTGTTGAGTCATAGGAACCACCGTACTGTTAAGTGGGGTCCAAGAGAACCAGTCAGAATGACTGAAGTGATGCCTAAACCAAAAACCTATGTCTTTGAGTGAAGATTATGAGAGCGAATCTTGTCCAGAGTCAGACAAGTCAGCTTTGCTTGTAGCCCAAGTAAAGTTGCCGTGTGAGTTTGAAATCTGACCGTTGGAACACGTGTCAGTTCCTTAGTGACCCAGGGTCATTTCGGATAAATCAGGTCGGGTTGCCAAGTGGCTATAAATAGCCCACCCCCTACAACCATAAACGGTTGGCTGCTCAGATTGAAAGTACGGCTTTTGTCGTTTGAGAGCAACCCACCTCGAAGCCTTTGAGAGAGAATTCCTTGCGAGGATAAACCCCTAACCACCAGAGCCAGAGAGAATTGGGCATCACTTAAGTCTTCTTGTCTGTGTGATCTGAAGACTTATTACACTTGAGGACTGTGCATCCTCCAGCCGGTTAGGCGTCGCGTTCTGAGCATCCAAGAGACATTGTGGATTGCCAGTGAACGAAGTCTGTGAAGGTTTGGGAGTCTACCTTGAAGACTTACCAGAGTGATTGGGAGAGGTCTATGTGACCTTAGCTCAAGGAGAATACGGTGAGGACTGGGTGTCTTGAGCTGCGTGTTCAGGACTGGGTGTCCGGGACTATGTGTCCTAAGGTTTAAATACCTAGCCGCTCCAACCAGACGTACAGTTGTCACAGCAACTGGAACTGGTTCAACAAATCATTGTCTTCAACGAGTCACTGGTTTCATCTTCACTTCACTTTACTTACTGTTACTCCTTGTGAAGTCATTGTATGTTTGCACTATCATTTGTCTTCACTGAGTGACTGCGTGTTCTGTTTGGCTTCACAATATCTTTTTACCTGATCCTTACTACCTAGCTACTATTAGTCTTTGTGCTTTCACTTCATTGAATACTTGACTATGGTTTGCCTAGTGTAGTCTACCTTCCGCTGCATGGTAATAGGTCTAATTTTATCGTTTGTCTTCAAAACTTCTATGTTATGAAGACTTTCATAAAAATCGCCTATTCACCCCCCTCTAGTCGATATAACGCACTTTCAATCCCGCTGTTGGTTATTGACCGGAGGACGTCTCGGTCATGTCTGCATGGTTCCCGAACCCGTAGGGTCTACACACTTAAGGTTCGATGACGCTAGGGTTATAAAGGAAGTTTGTATGTGGTTATCGAATGTTGTTCGGAGTCCCGGATGAGATCCCGGACGTCACGAGGAGTTCCGGAATGGTCCGGAGGTAAAGATTTATATATGGGAAGTCCTGTTTTGGTCACCGGAAAAGTTTCGGGTTTTATCGGTAACGTACCGGGACCACCAGGAGGGTCCCGGGGGTCCACCAAGTGGGGCCACCGGCCCCGGAGGGCTGCATGGGCCAAGTGTGGGAGGGGACCAGCCCCAGGTGGGCTGGTGCGCCCCCCACAAGGGCCCAAGGCGCCTAGGGTTTGGGGAGGGGGCGCCCCACCTAGCTTGGGGGGCAAGTTTCCCCTCTCCCCCCCTTGGCCGCCCCACCAGATGGGATCTGGGCTGGCCGCCGCCCCTAGGGTGGAACCCTAGGTGGGGGCGCAGCCCCCCCTCCCTCTCCTCCTATATATAGTGGAGGCAAAGGAGCAGCCCATAGATGAGTTTTTGACCTCTCCCTGGTGCAGCCCTACCTCTCTTTCTCCTCATATCTCGCGGTGCTTGGCGAAGCCCTGCTGTATCACCACGCTCCTCCACCACCACCACGCCGTTGTGCTACTCCTGGATGGAGTCTTCCTCAACCTCTCCCTCTCTCCTTGCTGGATCAAGGCATGGGAGACGTTACCGGGTTGTACGTGTGTTGAACACGGAGGTGCTGTCCGTTCGGCACTAGGATCATCGGTGATTTGGATCATGACGAGTACGACTCCATCAACCCCGTTCACTTGAACGCTTCCGCTTAGCGATCTACAAGGGTATGTAGATGCACTCTCCTTCCCTCGTTGCTAGATTACTCCATAGATTGATGTTGGTGACACGTAAGAAAATTTTGAATTTCTGCTACGTTCCCCAACAGTTTTTATATTTTCAGATTACAAAAACCTATATCTACCATCCATATTGCACTTATATCACCATCTCTTCGCCGAACTAGTGCACCTATACAATTTACCATTGTATTGGGTGTGTTGGGGACACACGAGACTCTTTGTTATTTGGTTGCAGGGTTGCTTGAGAGAGACCATCTTCATCCTGCGCCTCCCACGGATTGATAAACCTTTGGTCATCCACTTGAGGGAAATTTGATACTATGCTACAAACCTCTGCACTTGGAGGGCCAACAACGTCTACAAGAAGAAGGTTGTGTAGTAGACATCAATATTCGTCTAGGGATATCCTTCTCTATAGGGAATGGGAAGGGGACCCTATTCTGGTTGGACCCATGGGTGGGTACCGAGACACTAAGGGTTTCCTTTCCTGGATTGTTCTCAATATGCACGGACCCGCTGCTAATTGTCTCCGCGGCTTCCACATCTGGGCAATGGGATATCTGGTTCCGTCGTTCATTTGGGCAAGCGGCGATCGAAGAGTGGGCTAGACTGCGGGCAACCCTACCACCGGTGCTACAAGACTATTCGGACACCGTGTCCTGGCGGCTCTCGCCGACGGGGGAGCTCTCGGTGAACACGACATCTCAGACACTGTGCCAGGCGCCCACCATCCCCTGGATCTCCTCGTGTGGAAGGCCCCTTTGCCCTTGAAGATTAATATTTTTGTGTGGCAACCACTACAAGAACGCATCTCTTCGGGGACCGAGGTGCTTAAGCGGCATGGCCCTGGGGATGGCATGTGCCCCTTATGTGCGGTACCGGAGATTAGGACTCACATCCTATTCTCATGTACGACGGCACGGGTCCTATGGACCTTCGTTCGCGAAGCACTAGGGCCCGACTGGGAGGCCCTGGACCTCGCGAAGTTCCTCCAGACCAGGGTTATCCATCCTGGGCGACATCGCCGCTTATTTTGGCTTATTTATGCGGCAATGTCATGGACTCTTTGGACGTCACGTAATAAAATGGTGATTGAGCGGGTCTTTCCGAGGCAGGCGTGTGACTCTTTCTTCAAATTCCTTGCTTTTCTGTAGCACTGGCACCCACTCTCTGCACTTCTGGATACAGCGCGTCGACTATCATCTTCGTAGGGCCACTTGGCGGCAGCCACTAGGTGGCTTTTCCCCCCTCATTTTTCTCCTGTTTTTTGGGCATGATTGTGTTGTTGCCCCAGCCATTGTTCGTGATTTGGAGAGTGGATGTTGATTGTATGGATCGTTGCTTTATCTATAGAGCGGGACGAAAGCCTATTTCGAGTGTGGCGAGGAAGGCCATTGGTCCAGGAATAGCTTTGCCGTTTGTGCAATACAGTCCAATTCAGTTATAGAAAGGAAAGCAGGGGATATAAGGCACTCACTGCATCAATTTACCCTTCACCTATTGCATAATGAGGAACCTAGCCGTAGTAGAAAAGCGAACTCTCCAGAAATTGTATTTTAGATGTATAACATAGAGCTTGATCCGTCTGAGGAAATGTTTAGAGGATAACAACAAAGCAACAGTGTTCCTTCATTTTCCATGCTAGTTGTGTTTGGTCCTGCTATGTTCCGGCGACATTTGGGTATGCAATATAAATTTGCACTAATGTAGAAACATCATGAAAGATGAAATCTGGCAGTAGGGCACGTACCATTGGCTTGCTGGACTTGAAACACTCGCCCGATGTAAGATCAAACTCCATGGTGTTGTCTGCCTGATAGTGATGCGCCTGTTAATTAGGCTGCCGAAGTTGGCCCCTCAAATTGCACGCAAGTAGGCACACACGACAACCATCCTAAATCCATAAGCGCATCATCTCGTGGGTTATTAGAATAACAGGGCTGGTTCTTGGAGCAAGGCATGCAGCAGTACAATAGAGAGATTTTGGTAACGAGAGGGTGCGTTGTGTGGGTGTAACCATGTGTCGTAGCTATGCATATGTGTGGTACTCGGGTCAGGTCTCTTCTTCATTTTGGTGCATGGGGTTGGAGTCAGAGAAATAGTAAGAATTTTCAAATATGTGTGGTACGTCGCGTGAATGCGCCAGGATCTTTGTTCTTACCTTGAGCATATTCCACGCTCATTTTGCAAATGCACCCGTCAGATGCATGAAGCATGCATATAGTCTGATGTCGCAACTAAGGGCATCTCTAACACCAATCCTCAAACCGTTCGCAATCGTTCGGACCGCACGGTCAGGACGTGTTTTGCTATTCAACGCGGTTCTGTATCGGTCCGCTTGGTGGTTTGGACAAACTTTTTTCCACAAACCAGAGGCAAAGTGGTAGAGAGGGGGGCTTTGCTAGTGTCGGGCCACTGCCACGTCCGCTCCTGACTACCCTGGCCCACCAAAAACCTCCCTCCTTGTCTTCGTGCGTTTGTGTTCGCGTTTGCGCCAGCTGCCCGCATTCATGTTGTTGTAGAGCGGCCGCTCCGCATTGACGTTGGCCTAGAGTAGACGCGGCCTCTCACTGATGCTGGCATTGAAGCACCACGTCAACGGAGAACGCCGCCGGCGCCGTGTCCCTGGTTTCTGCACCTGTTCAATGCTGGAGAGACATATACTGTACAGGACGGTATGAATTTCTACCACACCGTTCAATGCACGTATGCCGCCATTAGTGATGGACCGTCCACGTCCACCGGCATCGGCGACGGGCAGGTTGCAGACTCCTTTGAGGACGAGTACGGCATGGGAGGCAGCAGGGCGTTTTATCCCAGGTTGGCCGGTCTGTCTCCCATGTTCTACTCTTTCTCGTCATAGACCGCACCTTTACTTCACAGGTCTTAAACCTCGCCGCCGCTCATGGAATACAAATAAAATGGAAGACGGGTGCCGCCGTAGGATAGGTTTAGGGTCCGGCTGCTTATTTTTAATGAAAAATGCCTGAATTGTAATGAATGTGCTTCGGTTTATATGAAAATATGTCATGTTTGCATGAATTTCGGTCGTTCTATTCAAATGCGGTTTGAAATATATGCGGACAGTATTGGATGGTCGGCTCCTGCATCCGTGCCCACAGACCACCCCCCCCCCCCCCCCCCCCCCCCCCATCCGCGAACGGATGCGGGAGCGAATTTGCAGGTAACATTGGGGATGCCCTAAGGCCCGTCAACTGATACCTCCCTGTTCGTGGACGGATGTGAGAGGAAATTTGCAGATCAGTATTAGAGATGCCCTAAGGCCCGTCAACTCATACCTCGAAGGCATGGGAAGGGAGAAGTTAGGGGCAGCTTGCCAACTCCTATTTGATGCCTCCCTGGGCCGGCCCAGCTTACTTCTTTTTCTTCATGTTTTAAACTTGCAAAAAGCTATGGCAAAAGAGAATCGAACCCACAACCCACAAACTGGCGCCCCTGCCTCGCTGGGCCGGCCCAGCTTACTTCTTTTTCTTCCTGTTTTAAACTTGCAAAAAGCTTAGTAACCAACCAGGCCGACGCACCTCTTCTGAATACTTACATATTTTTTCTTCTTTTCTTGTGTCCCAAACCGGTTTTATTCTTTTTCTATTTCCTTTTTCTTTCTTGTTCCATTTTCCTTTTACATTTTTTAAATTCGCTGAACTTTTTTCAAAATTGATGAATTTTTCATAATCTATGAACTTTTCTCAACTTTGATCATTTTTTTCAAAATCAACTTTTTTTTGAATTGGTGATTTTTTCCAATTCTATGAGCTTTTTTAAAAATTCGATGATTTTTTTTCAAAATCGATGAACATTATTGAAGTTCACCGTGATCAATTTTGAATTTAATGATTTTTAGTTTTTTTTCCCCTAAAAGTCAACCGCATTCGGTCAAACTTGATTGAGCGACTAAGGGAACCAAGCGAGTGCTCGCTCCTCGTTGGGCCGACCCATAAAGGAGGGCGTGTGAGGGCCAGCTACACTCCATAGCGCTTAAGGCACTGGGCAGGAGCTCTCGTCTCGCTTATACCAAGATGTATTATGAAACACTTCATGATTATATTAAAAAACACTTTTTTATTTTTTCCATGTTTTTTATTTTCTTTTACTTTTTTTATACTTCCAAATATTCAAAATAAGTATATTACCAAAAACACTTTACATAAAACATTTGAAAAATATTAAATGTGTATTATGAAAATGTTTGTCATGTATACGGAAAAAGTATACAACAAACATACAATATGTGTGAAAAATGTTGATCATGTATATAAAAATGTTAATCAAGCATTTATTTATTTTGTTAAACAATTATTTGAAAAATGTTAGATGTGTATAGAAAAATGTTGACCATGTATTCATTTTTTTCAAACTTATATTAAAAAAGGACTGTGCTAACGACCAGTCGTTAGCGACAGATCCGCACGATCGCTTCTCCCGCTCCCCGCTTCGTTCCCCTCCCTTTTCTCGTTTTTTTTCTGGCGTGGTAAAAAAATGTACGAAGTGGGAGTCAAACCCACTACGTACAGTTCACCATAGCTGTTCACAACCAACTGAACTAGCTTAAATTCTGGCTATAATTAGGTTGGGTAATATTTATACCGGACTGTGGTAAACATATCCCGTGCGATTTTTCTGGCGCACATCCTTCTTTCTCGATCCCATCCCATCGCTTCTCCCGCTTCATTTTATTTCCTAGCGTGGTAGAAAAACATGGTAAAAAGTGCTATAAGGTGGGAGTTAAACTCACTACCTCTTGATTCAAGATGGCTTGTCATATCCATCTGGTCTAGTTTCAAGTTGTGATTACATAGAATGCCAATAAATATTTGTACTTCTACATACGCCAGAAAAACAAGCTGTTTTTTTTCTTTTTTATTTGCCAAATTTCCTTTCCTTTTATACATGGTAATCCATGCATCACAGACCTGATAACTCGCGCGCCGCTGTAACCTTTTGACCCTAGGTAAAGTGTTGTAATAATACACCTCGATAACTTATCTGTAAAAGAGCATGGTAATTATACGCCACGAACCTGATAACTCACTCACAAATCTCTGTGGTAACTGTGAAGAAAAAGTGTTGTTGTAACACACCCCGATAACTTATCTGGAAAAAGAGCATGATAATTTATTACGTCATGAATCTGATAACTCACGCACAACACACTATGGTAAATTTTCTGACCACATGATTTTTTGTTGTTGTAACAAACCCCAATAATTTCTTTATAAAGAGCATGGTAATATATAAGCCGCAAACCTGTTAACTCACTCACAAACACTGCTTAACTTTTTGCCTGAAGAAAAAAAGTTGTAACATACCCCGGTAACTTTTTTGTAAAGAGCATGATAATGTATAAGCACGAACCTGATAACTCACGAACAAACACCATGATAACTCACGCACAACAAATATTTTCGCCCAAGTAAAAAGTTACTATGGTGTTTTGTACATAAGTTATCAGATGTGTGGGCACACAAAAGTTACCGGAGTTACATTTTAAACAACCTTTTTTTCTCAGATTAAAGTTACCAGGGTATTTGTACCTAAGTTATCAGGTTTGTTGTCGTATATTATCATGCTATTTATACAGAAGTTATCGCGGATGTGTCTTCAACATTTTCTTTCCCGGATAAAAATTACCGTGGTGTTTGGACCTAAGTTATCAGGTAAGCGGTGCATATATTACCATATTATTTTACACATAAGTAATTGAAGATATGATTTTAAGAAAGAAAAATCCCAGGTCAAAGTTATCACATTGTCTGTGCCCCTAAGTTATCTGGTCTATGGTGCGCATATTTCCATGCTATTTATATTGAAGTCATCAAGTTGTGTATTTAACCACTATTTTCTGCCGGGTCAAAAATACCGTGAGTCTTACGTACCACTGAAGATGCCGGAGTATATTTAAGCAACTTTTTTCTAGGTCAAAGTTAACATAATATTTGTTCATCAAGTTATGAGATCTATATCTCGCCAAAAACAAGTCGTTTACGTGGGCCACACCACTAGCACGCTATAAGGATGTTTGTACAAAAGTTATCACGATTTTTGTATATAAGTGATTAAGTTTGTTATGCGTGAGTTACCATGCTACTTCGAACTCAGCTCATATCTATGTACAAAGAGTACAAGAGTCTAGTCTTATATGTTAAATCGTGAGCTCAACTCACATCTCTAATTTATTTTTGATAAAAATGTATGTTTTGTATATTTTTCTGGTAAAAGTTTGTAAAAAAACCGAAAACGACAGCAGAATAACACTCGACCAGATATGTGAGTAGAAAAGTCTACCTCAGCATAAAGGTATAAAAAGTACGTAACAAGAATCAAATCACAACATAGAGTTTGTTGGTAGATTCCTAATATTGCTGGATCTATCAGATCCCAGGTTCGACTCCCCAGCCCTCCTATTTTTTACCGAAATTAAAAAAAGGACAGCCCAAAAAATGTTAATCAAGCAATTGACAGTGTTAAAATGTGTATAGAAAGAAATGTTGACAAGGTATTAAAAAATGTTAATCTTGCATTTGCAAAATGTAATAAAGTATTAAGAAAATGTTTAAAATTAGTATGTAAAAAATATTGACCATATATTAAAAAATATAACCAAACATTTAAACAATGTTAAATGTGTATACAAAAAATGTTTTTCACTTTATAAAAAAAATACGATGTGTGTGAAAAAAGTTGATATGCATTTAGAAAATTTAACCAAGCATTTGAAAATATGTTAAACAAATATTTGAAAATGTTAATCAAGCATTTGAAAAATGTTAAATGTGTATACATTTTTTACCATGTATTAAAAATGTTAATGTTTTATTTGAAAAATGTTAATCAAGCATTTGCAAATGTGTATTGAAAAAATGTTGACCATGTATTCAGAAAATGTTAGTCTTGTATTTGAAAAATCTTAATCAAGCATTTGAAAAGTGTTAAAAATTTGTATTGGAAAAATGTTGACCATGTGCAGAAAAATGTTAAACGCCTGTTAAAAAATGTTCTTGAAATATACGAAATATCTAGAATGTAAAAAATGAAGAATGAAAAAAAAGTAGTGAAAACCAAAAGGGAAAGAAAGAAAGCAAAGAAAAAAGGAAACAAAGAAGAAAACCGAAGAAACAAATGCAAAAATGGAAAATAGTAAAAATCCGAAAAAGAAACAAAGAAGACAAAAAACAAATGCATTTATAAAATTGTTCTCATTTTTAAAAAATTGTTTGGCATATTTTTGTTCAAAATTTTCAGAACTTTTCAAATAATCACTGGGATTTCAAAATATGTCGCAGTTTTAAAAAAAAGAATAGATAAATCCCGAACGTTCGGAATTTAAGCATGTCATCCCGAACGTTTTTTGATGGGAACTTTAGTTGCTGCGAGGTGGCAACTTTAGTTATTAACACATGGCAACTTCGTTCCAGTTCAATTTTTTGTCAGAAAATTGCGATGTTTGTCAACATCGCCTGAACTAAAGTTGTCATGAAAAGAGTTCGGATTAACATGCTTAAATTCCGAACGTTCGGAACTTATTGAGGTCCTTAAAAAATGTTCTTGTTTTCAATTTTTTGTTCACGTCTTCAAAAATATTCACGTTTCAATTTTTTTTGGTATTTTCAAAAAAAATCTCCTTTTTAAAATTTGTTCCAAAATTTTAAAATATGTTCATGATTTTAAAAGCGTTCCCATTTGAATTTTATTCACAAATTCAAAAAAATTTCATGTTTATGAAAAAAGTTTGGAAATTCCAAAATGTATTCGCCATTCCAGAAAATTGTTCGTAAGTTTAGAAAATAACTCATATTTTGGAATATTGTTCGGGGTTCTTTTGAAATAGTGTTAGCTTCCGACACAACAGCCGAGCAAGCGCAAAGTTTGGGCTTGGCCCATCTAATGAGAGCATTGGCTACCGCTATTAGTTTTGGACAGTGATATGTTCCAAACGTTTATATCTATAGGATAGATCTGAATGATCAAACCCGCAGTACTTCGCGAGGCCTAGTGCGCAAACGACCAAACCGAGCGATCCATTGAGTGGTTAATTCTGTCCTATTTTCCTTTTTTTGAGACAAAAATGAACACAATAGCATTACTTCTCTCCTAATTGTTGCATGCATGCATGTAGGACAAACATGCTGATGTCAATAAAAATTCCATCGAATTCAAAAATTCAAAATGTTTTGTAGCTCTAACCATCACTTTGATTGAAAAACCATTTTCACATAAAAGATTCGTCGCGGCGAGATCTTCAGAACTAGATCCCATGTTGCTATGTTTCAATAACTCTTTTTTCGGGTCAAAAGTTACCAGTCCCAGGCTGAGTAAGTTATCACGTCTGTGTAACTAAGTTAACATCTTGTTTATACATAAATTACCGGGGCATAGAAATGGTCCTCCAACTTTCTCCTGACGTGGAAATGATCTAGAGGACAAAAAAGTTGATGCCATCCTAGTTCCCCTATTTCAAAACTTCAAAATGTTTTGTAGCTCAAATCGTCGGTCCGATTGAAAAATTGTTTTCACGTAAAAAATCCGTCATGACGAGTCGAAACTAGAACCCATGTTGATATGTTCTGACAAATTTTTTCGGATCAAAAGTTACCACGGCTGGGCAACGTAATTTATCACACATGTGCTACATATGTTACCATGTTGTTTACACAAATATTACCGGAAATAAAACCGGTTTCTCTAACCTTCTTATTATGCCCGGTCCAAGTTACCACGTTGTTTCTTGGTGAGTTATCATGTATACAATGCGTATAGTACCAAGCTATTTGCACGAAAGTTATCAGGGGTGTGTTTTTAAACAACCCCTTCGAGTCAAAGTTACCGTGGTGTTTGTGCGTGAGTTATCAGCTCTGTTATGTGTATATTACCATGCTATTTATACAGAATTTACTGGATGTGTTTTGAACTTCTTTTGCACCGGTCATAAGTTACCATGTTGGTTATGCGTAAGTCAGGTTAATGATTAGTATATTACCATGTTATTTACATAGAAGTTACCGGGGCATGTTTCAACTTTCAACAACTTTTTCCCTGGGTTAACAAGTTATCACGATGTTTGTACCTAAGTTATTAGGTCTACGGTGCATATATATTACCATGTTATTTTCATAGAAGTTACTAGGGGTATGGTTTCAACAACTGTTTTTCTCTCCGGGTCAAAGTTACTGCGCTATTTGTCCATAAGTAACCACATCCACATTGTGTATATTACCATGTTATTTAGGCAGAAGATACTGGTGGTATGGTTTCAACAACTATTTTTTCTCCATGTCAAAGTTTGGTGTTTGTCCGTAAGTTATCATGCCCGATGTGTGTATATTACCATGCTATTTAGGTAGAAGTTGTCGAGGCATGGATCCCACGACTTTTTCACCCTGTTCAAAAAGTAAACACGGTATTCGTATGTGAATTATCAACTCTATGGTGCATACATCAGCGTATTATTTACACAAAAGTTATCAGGGAATATTTTTAACTATGTTGTGCGTATATTACCGTCTTACTTAAACATGAGTTACTGAGGGTGTTTGTCAACAACTTATCTCCGGGTCAAAAAATTATCACACTTTGACCGAGTAAGTTATCAGCTCTGTTGTGCGTATATTACCATGTTATTTGCGTGAAAGTCATCGTGGTATGTCTTCAAAAACTTCTCTCAGGTCAAGAAGTTACCGCGATGTTTGTGCGTGAGTTACCAACCCTGTTGTGTGTGCATTACCGTGCTATTTAACACAGAAGTTACCAAGGTATTTTTCAACAAATTTTTCCCTGGGTGAAAGTTCCCGTGGTGTTTGTACGCAAGTTATCGGGTCGGCGATGTTTGTGCGTGAGTTACCAGCCCTATTGTGTGTGTATTACCGTGCTATTTAATACAGAAGTTATCAGGGTATGTTTTCAACAACTCTTTTCCCTCCGAATCAAAAGTTATCACGGTGTTTGTACGTAAGTTAGCAGCTTCATGTGTGTAAATCATCTTGTTGTTACACAGAAGTTATCGGTTGGTATGTTTTCAACAACCCCCCTCTCTTTTAGGTAGAAAGTTACCGAGGTGGTCATATACAGGTTATCAGTTCCACTGTGCGTAAATTATCAGGGTTTTGTCTTCAACAAATTCCAATCTCCCGCCCCCTCGTCCGCACGTTCTACATAAGACAAACATTGGCCATCAGATACATATCTAACATCGTTTGTACGTGTTACAAAACGACGTGGTTTGAAAATTAGCTTTCTCGATACTAGTAATATTTTTTAGTTTTTCTTGTATTAAAAAGGACAGTGTTCATATAAAATGTACACATAAGCTACTTAGTTGGCCAGAATACTCAGGTTCGAATACTATGCACCATGCACACATGTGAGATCTTTTTTTTTCTGGCCGGAGATTAGAAGGTACAAAAACGAAACTAAACAAAATTTAATCACAAAATCATGATAGCTCAGGTATAGGTAGAGGGTTCGAATCCTAGCTAGGGAAAATGAAACATATGCGTGACTGACAAATTAGTGGTCAAAAAAAAGGAAACGGTCGCCCTCAACTATAAGTATTTCGGTACGGAGGGAGTATAAGAAAGGACGTTGATAACGCCCACATGTGTGGTGGGAGCAACACCCGCCATATAACACATAGATTGCGCCACGTTACCGCATGAATGCAAATGGAAATCTTTTCGGATTTTCAATTTTTAAAATGTTTTATCTCTTAAAATGAAAAATCCGGTTGAAAATCCGTTTTCACCATTAAATCCATCGCGACGAGATCTTCGAAACTAGATCTCATATCAATATGTTTCGACGATATTTTTTGTTAATAGTTGCCATTTCTATTGCACATGAATTGTCATGGTGTTTACATTGAAGTTGCCATGATATGTTTCAGCTATTTTTTATTTTACTTTTGAAAGTAATTTTTGACATATTATAAAATGGGAATTAAGGAACTAGACTTGCCATGAAGCATAAACTAAGATTGTCATGATACATGCATTTAAAATTGCCATGGCTCATACAAAAAATAATTTTCATGGTCAAAGTACTGAAATTGCCATGTTCAAAATACCAAAATTGCCATAATCTATAAACTAAAATTGCCACATAACAACTTTAGTGTAAACACTTTGGCAACTATAGTGTAAACATCATGGCAACTTTTGGCAAAAAAATCGTCAAAACATATCAATATGGTATCTAGTTTTGAAGATCTCGTCGAGATGGATTTAATGATGAAAACAGATTTTTAATTGGATTTTTTAATTAGGAGATAAAACAATTTTAAGCCAAAAACCAAAAAAATTCCCGCTGATGTCATCTGTTTTGACATGGTAAAATGAATGATAATGGAGGCGTTTAGGCCATGTTGCTTCATGCCACACGTGTGAGCGTTATCATTTGGGTAAGGAAATTGCCAAAAAAAGAAAACTACCTGGTCGAAAAAAAGGAAACGGTTGGGAAAAAGGAAACTGAGAAATCGAATAGAAAAAGGAAACATAATTATATGCGCAGGCTAATTAGTATTTCGGTACGGAGGGAGTAAAAGAAAATGGTCGGAAAAAAAGGAAACTGCCTGGTCGAAAAAAGGAAACAGTTGGGAAAAAGAAAACCGAGAAATTAAATAGAAAAAGGAATATAATAATATGCGCAGACTAATTAGTTACCGAAATAAAAGAAAATTGCCGAAAAAAGGAAACTGGAGGCGTGCGTAGCGAGCGCATCCAACGGCGATCACGTAGTTCGGATCTGATGCTAAAATCCTTGTGTAAGGAAGTTACAAATTCCCATTACTTTTTAATACTTGCGATGCATATCTACCACCAGATCTCTTCGGTCGTTGTGGTAGCAGCAAGCGGGCTTGAGCAGGTAGGCGTGCGTTTGAATCCCAGCTACCGCGAACGAACTTTTTTGATTTTTTTACCAATGCATTCGCAGCGCACCGCAATGGGCCGGCCCAGTCGGGCGCACCCTGTGCTATGGGGCATATGTATTTGCCGCAGAATGCGTCACATATGAGCTCCTGTGTGCAGAGCTGTTAAAAAAGGTATTTGCCGCAGAATGCGTCACATATGAGCTCCTGTGTGCAGAGCTGTTAAAAAAGGTACATCTCACGAACTTGCAGAGCACTCTCCAACCGAGCCGGTACCATGTCTAGTCATTCGTCCAAATAGCCAAACCAGTGTTTAAGCATTGTATTCCATAAACCAAATTGTCTTTTTTGCAGGGGACCAAATTATCTTCTTATAGTACTAGACTAGAAGCACATGGGTATCCGTTTCTATTTCTTCCCTTTCCAATATATATAATATTTCTGTAGAGGTACGTGTAAACATCACATAACTCACCTCATAACCTCGAATAATTCAATAAGCAAGTCCAAATTCATCATTCTTCATATGACTTATCACTGAACAACCTTGCTGTTACACCATTTATGATATTTGTTGCATTATTCAATTCAACATGACATCCCATCCTATCTAAATCAGGGTTCATTTGTTGATTGTCGTGGAGGCCAGTTTGTGCAGTATGTACACTTGCACCCCTCGGTAACACACTCGCCTTCTGTGCCGTACCCTATACGTTCGACGCATGCCTTATGACAAGTTTGCTTATCACATGGCTTTGGCGATGGCTGAATAATGTTTGACATACAGGAGATGGGATCAATGCCAATGCCCGCCGACGCCTCCATTATCACATCTACAAAATCCCAACATGAGGAAGAGACGATCACAACATGATCATTATTTATTGGGCGAGGTTTCCAAGAAACATATTACATGAATAAATGAGTACCTGATGATAGCACGAGGAAGGCGATGGGCAGGAGCAACATTTGGGTACACCTCATCTTAGCTAGTTGTTGAGTTGAAGGAAAGACTTGCTGATAGTTGCCTGATCTGTGAGCTCTGAAGGAGAACCAACATAATGGACAAGCCTTTTTATATTGGACTAGTTAAATGCCCGTGCGTTGCTACGGGCGATAGATGATTCAAATACAATGTCCATGTTACATAATTATTATGTTATAAGCAATGTCATGAGCAAACAGTGAATAATTATCTTATATATTAATTTTGTCGACCACCCAGTGATTGAAGCACAAACTTCACTTAACAAACGTATTATCGTATGACAATCAAGTTAAGCAATTTCTATGACCAATTATTGCACAATTATTTGAAATCGCAGTTGGTTCAGTTTCTCTCAGTAACACACAATACCAAGCTTTGTGTTAAACATGAATGACTCCCCATGACGGAGGTGACCTGCACAAAATAAACCTCTCATAATTAAAAATTTGGAAATATCTAGTTTAATTCAAAAATATATGTACACATAATTACTGAAAGTATAAGTGACAGATGTCTCACCTATGATGTAAGTACCTCCCTATAGACGATGTTCCTCGTGTAATTACCAACAGGACAGTTGGAGCTCTTGTTCTTGCGGTAATCTGAGCTATTCCTGCTGCTATCGTCTGAGATCTTTTTCTTATTGTTGGAGCTTTTGCTTTTGCTGTAATTTGAGCTATTCCTTCTACTATCGTCTGAGACATTTTTCTCATTGTCTGTAGCCGGGGCGGTAAGGATCTTGATGTTCTTTCTAGCAGTGGATCTAGATAGCGCGACATACAACTGCCCATGAGAGAACACTGGCTCGGGCAAGTATATACCCGCGTTCGGGATAGTCTGCCCCTGTGCCTTGTTGACCGTCATGGCAAAGCTGAGCCTAATAGGAAACTGCTTCCTCTTGAACTGGAAAGGGAACATCTCGTCATCACTGGGACAAAGGGGGATCCTTGGCAAGAAGATCCTCTTTCCAGCATGTTGCCCTAGCACAATTTCTGCATCGATGACATTCCTCTGGAATCCTCGAACCACCAGCCTCGTGCCATTGCAAAGTCCATTCGCGGGGTCAATATTTCTGAGCAATATAATAGGGCAGTTTATCTTGAGCTTCAACACATGTGGAGGCAACCCATTAGGGGTCAAAGTGTTAAGGAACTCAGATGGATAATAGTTATGAGGGTCATTGACTGCTGAATCAAAGCTATGATACACCATCTCATCTCCGTGGAATTGGTTGATCATCTTTATATTTATCCTATCCACACAATCATTTCGCGTCGATAAGATTGCTCTGGAGGTGATGTAGTTTGGATCAGACATATTAGCACCGAGACTAGGAAAAACATTATCTATCAGTGTATCAAGATCAGTGCCCTTCCCAGTACAGGGCACACATATCTCGTCCGGAAGGCGGACACAACCATCATTATTGGTCTCCTTGCCATCACCAATGCGCAACAAGTATTCAGCAAACCACGGGTCGCTATGTGCCCTCATATTGCGTACCAACTTTAGGTGGCGCATGCAATCCCAAAGGTAAGACCTACGCAGTGAAGAATCAATTATCTGAGCCCTTGACCCCTTACGGACAACAGGGAGGACTTGCCTGAAATCTCCACCGAATACAACTGTCTTTCCACCGAATGGTCGGTCTGGTCGGCTCATTATATCGCGCATACTATTGTCTAGCGCCTCCACTGCCTGCCTCTTTGTCATCGAAGCCTCATCCCATATAATGAGGGAAGCTGACTGTAAGAGCTTGGCAGTTCCACTCTGTTTAGTGAAGCTACAAAACCCACCATCGTCAATGCTTAGCGGTATCTTGAACCGTGAATGAGCTGTTCTCCCTCTGGGCATTATGGTAGCTGCAACGCCGGACGTAGCTGTTGCTATTGCAATCTTTTTCTGTCCATGGACTTTTGCAAGAAGTGCCCTATATAGATAAGTCTTCCCGGTGCCTCCATGCCCATCCACAAAGAATACGCCACCCTCATCACTGTCAACAACATACATAATTTCATCGTAGGCTTTCCTCTGATCTGAATTAAGTGAGTCTGATAGATTTGTGTCCTCAACATTGAGCTCAATGGTGGATTCCTCGAAGATCTCCCTTGGCATGCCGGAAGCAGTGTCATATTCTTCATTGATACCAGGAAGAGGGAATGACTCTATGTCCTTTCCCATTGATTGTAGCATATTCCTGATATCTATCAGAACCATTTGCTCAACCGCAACTTTGGATGGATTGTTGCGGCCATAGTCTTCTGACATTGCCTCCAGGTGCTTCTCCCAGAGTCCACGCACATTACTTGGCTCACAGAATACCAATATTGTTGCAAAGAGCCTTCGTAGAGATGATGGCATCTCGTATAACGTAGATTCAGTAAGGGACTCATCAAGTGTGTTGTCTCCTTTGATCAATCCCCTTCTCTCTGCAGCTTCACGAAATGTTGGTAGGATCTCACCATTAACTGTCCTTAGGTCCTCATAGGATGTGGCGCCAGTGACATGGTTTAAGAGGACCCATAGGTAATAGCGTTCACCCTCCGCGGGATGAGCTGCCACAATTCTTCCAACTTGTCCACCTGTATCTCGTTCCCTTCTTCTCCAGTATTTATTTTTCTTACTTTTCTGCCAGGTATACCACTCAGGGAAGTCCCTATACAAGATAGACCGAGCCTCCTCATGTAACCTATTTGCCTCAAAGTACTCTGTAAGCATTGACTTCTCAGCACCTTCCTGGTTAACCACTCGTTCGATATCTTGGCCCTTTCTGAATGACACCATGTGCATGTTGGGCAGATGGAGTTGCAACTGCATCACAGGTGGTGAGTTCTTGCTCAATTCAAAGCCATATATCCTCCATAATGCTTCCGGAGGAGTCACCCACCTAGCGTCCCTATACTGTTTGATCTCATCTATACCTCCATTTTTGTTAGCCTTGTCAGACTCACTCAGAGAAATAGATGCTCGATCATGACCCTTGTATATGTACTTGAACAGGTATTTAACAGCCTTTATGCTTCCACATGCCTCAACATTGATGTGACAATTGAAGTAACGCAGGAGGTGCGGGTTGTATGGGACGACCCACCTATTATCCAGCCATTCCTTTCGGACCATTGCTTTAGAACCGTCATCACGTCGTCTGTATAACGGGTAGGAATCCTTGCCCTGCAACGTAGCCACATTGAAAGGTCGAGGATAGTGATTCTTGCAAGCAGGACGACCTTTTGTGCATGGGCAATGACGATTCAAAGCACCACAAGGTCCATGCATCATATGCTTCACGACCATCTTGTACAATTATGGGTACTTCTTCTTGTTTGGGAGCTCGGCTGAGATAAGACGGTCATATTGCTCGGGGCATGTGAGCTTGTACCGCCCCTCCATGATGAGAAGGAAGTGTGCATGAGGCAGACCCCTCTTCTGGAATTCCACCACATAAACATAAGCCCTCACCTTGCCCAGGATGTCCTTCTGAAGCAACTTATTCTTGAGTTCCTCCAACTTTGCCCTAAAAACACGAACAACGAGATCGGGACGATCCTGAGGTGTCTGACCGGGGTAGAGTTCCTGCCTAATCTCATCCCAGTTTGGGTTGCATGTCATTGTGAGGAAGACGTCCGGCTTGCCATACTTTCGAACTAAGGCCATGGCATCCATGTAGCGACGCCTCTTGTCCCGTGGACCACCGATAAAAGATGTAGATAACACTTTTCCAATAGCATCTGCCCTACCCTCACCAACATGTAAGCTGTCCACCAAGCCCTGGTATAGGTCCGCCCTTATCGTATCTTGATGGCCCCATATATAGTCCAACTGGGAGTTCTCTATCTTGATGTATGTGTCTACCGCAAACTGTTGGAAAAGACGCTTACCATAGAGGATTGGGTTGAATATCCCGGGACGCATTTGAAATTTGTAGCAGTAGTAGTCCCGCACAGACACACATAGTCTCCCTCTGGAACCTGCATAGAAAATTGAAAAAATATGGTGTTGTAAACTGGAGAGTATAGTGCGAACTATGAACTGCGCATGTAATAACTAAGCGCAACACTAACCTGCATTATCATCCTCGTCCTCATCATATTTATCACCAGGATTAGAGGACTCATCACTATGACCACGAGCTAGACGGGCTGCACGAGCTGCCATCACAGTTTCATAGGACACACCTTCCTTCGGGATATCAGTATGCCACCCAAGTTCGCCTCTAGGGAAGAATAGAGGGTACGACAACGCATCATAGCATCCATGATAGGACTTGATTCCATATATATCTCTATTCTTCCCATGCAGGATGACACTATTACCGAACTGTCTTCGACGTTCACTGCCCTCCACCCACACAGCTGCTACTTCTGAAGTGGTCGGCGCATTATATCTTCTCTGATCCATCCTTTGGTCAAGGTTAAGTGTTATGTGATAGTCATCCACATCATCAACATGCCCCATACTACGGAGGTGTTCAGAGTATGGGTTGCCACGAAGTATGTCGACCAGTTGTGTGATTACTTCTTTGTCTTTCTGGCACTGCTCTTTGCGACAACTGCGATACCTATGCTCTAAACTGGGATCATCATCATAGAAGTAGAGCTCCAGATGACTACGATCCAAACCATCTTGTTTGCCAAATGACCGTATGTTGTGGTACATTTGGCCATGGGCACGGAATGTGTAGATAGGATGCTTTAATGTGTTAGTGGTATCACTATCAAGGTGACAATATAGTGAGGTGAATGAGAAATGGCTATTGAAAAACCTGATGTTGTCACGAAAATGCCTAGCAGCAGGGTCGTCACTCGTCCATAGCTTCATGAGCTCAGGAGGCGTATCCAGGTTGGCTAGTTTGATCTTCCCCTTACGGCAGCAAAACCCCATGGTCTCACGCTCAAACTTCTTTGCATAGCAGTGCTTGCAGTCTTCCACTGGCTTCAGCTTGTGTGTGTCTGTTGGGATTTTGCTATACACCATGTCATAGGGATCTGGAATGCTTGCAACTGAGGCAGACTCGTTGTCAGACTCGTCCATTGCAACATCGTCATCGGTGTCATCCTCTGAAATGATAGTGAACCTATGAGTACTAAAATCATGCACATGATGTGCACGCTACAACGTGGAACATGTCTAAAGTACCAATCCTAGCGAACATGTAGCCTTCCTCGTCTTCTGAGTCTTCCTCCAAGATGACGCCCTCTTCACCACCTATTTGTATAGTTATATATGAGCCCCATGCCTCAAATAGGTTGTGCAATGTTTTTTGTTCTAAAATTCTAAAAAAACTTACCATAATCATTGCCTTGTGAGTGTGTTGGGTGTTTTTGGGCAGTCTCGCGCATTGGAGATGTGTTTTCTATTAATATACAACATAAAGTTATGGTCATTACAACTATCAATGAATTCCATTAGAGAATTATAATAACAAAGGAAGAACATTACCATTATTAACAATGATCAATTGGGTTTGGTGTTCTGAACCATTTACGCCTTCCAAATTCATCGACGAGGTTTCATCCATCGATGCAGTCTCATTCTTCTTAGTACTTTCATAGAATGCTTCGTTTCAACGACACATCAATGCGTGTCGTTCTCCATGTGTTATATGTTTTCTCCGTGATATTTCACTCACATCCATATCATGGGTCTCCCCATCTGACATCTGCTCCGAAGCAGACTGAATATAAACAGGGGTTCCGCTGACTTCAGGAATAGACCAATCACATGTGGGTATGGAGCCATCACGAACAATCTTAGGGATATACAATGGGTTCTCCATGGCTATGGAATCCTTGCTCAGAGTATTGCGCGCTGACGCACGCAATGCCATCTTTGTGTGCTTTTGATTGGGAGTCATATTGGCATAACGTGCCCTATCCTTCGCACGTATTGATTCAAGTTTCTCTAATGAAATCACATGACAACGCTAAAGTAAGAGTTATGGTTGACATGGAAATATGATGATCAATCTGTGTTAAATGATATTACTGACACATTCTCTAATGAAATCACATGATAACCTAAAGTAAGAGTTGTGGTTGACATGGAATTATGATGATTAATCTGTGTTAAATGATATTACTGACATATTTGTCCAGTGTTAGGCAACCTTTACCTGACGATGATTTCCTTGCTTCACGCTGTCTTTTTAGAAGTTCACCTTTTTTCTTGCTATCCATCAATGCATATCGTTCCCTATCCCGTAGCCTCTTCCGCTCTTTGGAATCTATGGGTTGTGGTTGAATCATCGATGATGTGGGCCCATCATTACTGCAATTGTTGATGGCAATAATATCTAGAAATGAAAAAAAAAGCACATATTTAGTACAATACAGAATGAATTATTAACAACGTTGCTTCCATTTTAACCACTAATTAGTGGCCTTCATACCAGTCATGAGGTTTTCTTGCCCCTGGGATGGCAAATCAATTGATGCTCTTTGGTATGTGTCATTTCTATTTAACCACTCACTATCTTCATTAGGCACCACATTTTCCTTGTTCAATGCAATGTCCCCTTGTTAAACAAATTATCAGATGTATTAGCTAAAGTAGAGAACCAGCAAATGATATAACAGCGAATAATAAGCCGACACTCGATGGTGAAGCACACCTTGACCAATTGTCGTTATCTGCACTTGGGAGAGCACAGATGGACTTTGCCCCACTTTCGCCTCTTCAGAACCAACTAATGGTCGAGCTCTTTTTTGTTGATAGGCTTCACGGCGCTTCCGTAGTAATTCATCTTTTTCTGTTTATCCATTTGCGCATATCGCTCCCTAGCACGTTGCCTCTTGCGTTCTTTCATATCTGTAGGTTGCCCTCCATTACTAATGTCGACAACACCTAAAAAGCACACAATTTAGCTAGTTGATGTGCATCAGATGGTACATTTACACGTAATCCAATCAATATTACTTGCGTTGACGGAGTTGGACAGGTCTTTAAAGGGAGTGCGTTCACTGGAACGTTTAGGAGACTCCATCTGCAAAGAAAATAAATAAGGAAATTAATAAAATAGTTCTTGTACGTTTCAGAAAATTCATCACAATATCTTCGCACTAACAGCTATAATATAAACTGCTGTATGGACAAGGTGGATTATTCATAGGATTTTACGCTAACACTCTCTTGTGCAGCTGTGTTCTGCATAGTCCGAGATGCCCCTAACTGTTTAACTCATGTGCAAGTAAATCATCTATGCCGGACATAAAATGGTTCACTGCCTAATTTTGCATAGCCGGGCAAACACATAATTCTGAAGCACATTTTCTGGCAAAAAGAGCATGCAGGAAATTCTGTACATGCGAGAAAACAAACAAACAAATACTTCCAAAGGATGCTACTGTGAATTAGGAACATATAAGCATCTCTCAAGTCTCACCACAAATGGTAGATTTCAGCTCATAATCAAACTTCTGGCTCATGCAATAACAGTTCAAGCGTACAGAGATTTTTTTCAGTAACAAAACACAGGCGAGGAGCTATGGTAAAACTTCAGTACACACAATATCTTCAGTATTAGCATGTGCAACAATATCTTCAGTATTAGCACAAAACTTATGGCCGTTTGAGGTTCTAGGCTTATATAGAACCAAAACACCAGCAACACTGCCTACAGAATCTACTATTAGGAGTTTGAACTGGCAGCTTTCATTGTACTACGTCCGCGCATCCATTCATACATTTAGCCAGCTTGTTAAATGGGACGGATAGAGTATATGGATCGTGAGACCAATAAGTCCAACAAGTGGTGCAGGTTTATCAATGAAATTGCAAGCCACTGCATTTGGCAAATTATTGTATCTTTTTTATTCACGTAGATCAGTAGTAAGTTGCACAAGTTCATGGATCCCTTAACCCAGGGGCACTATGCACTCAACATGAAAACACTTGTTGGTAGCAGATTACCAAAATTAACAAAAGGTTGATCGATGAATTTCTAAAGATTTATTCGTGATGCGAGATCCGAGAATATAAAACTGCAAGAAATAAGAATAACATGATGCAATTAGGCACACGTGATCTATGGAGATATACGTGGGCGTATGTGCTCAAGCCCAAGCACAGGTTGGACATGAGGAGCCGACGGCAGTGGGCAGCGCGTGCTAGATAGGGAGAGGCGGCTGGACGTGCTGGTCGGGGCGATGTACAAGCAGGGGAGGCGCGACTATGGAGAAGCTCGCCGACATGGCCGTGGGAGACAGTTGGGCGACACACATACCTGGTGCAGGCGGAGCTTATCCGTCGTGCCGTTCCCGTGGCAAGGTGTAGGCCTGCCGGGCGTGGCGTTGTCGTAGTCAATGAGGCGAGGTGCAGCCGCCTGCGACGGACGGGAGGACGTGGCGATGCCGAGCGCCGCGTTGTTGTAGGTGAAGAGGCGCGATGCAGTCGCCCCCGGCGGACGGCAGGGCGTCGGTGCGGTGTTGTTGTAGGTGGGCAGTGCGGTGCGGTCGCAGACGACGGACGGTGAGACGAGGGCGAGCACGGGGCAGCATGCACGGAGGCGGCGGTTTCCTTGTACCAATCGTGGAAAGAACACATATTAAGGAGGGGATTAGGGAGGCAAGTTAATGTTAATAAAGGCTCTTTTAATTATGTGTACTAAGAAAAAAACCTCGAGGGAGGGAGTCATTACGTGGGGAGGGGATGTGGAGGTTAGACGAAGGGAGCGAGCGAAATGGGAGCGTTGCTCGTTTTTTAAGTAGTAGAGATTTGCCGCATTAAAGTACTATTTATCAAATTAATGCCCTATATAGATAATCATGTAGCATGCAGATATACATTCTCATCAATGCACACAATTTATTGTTCACACTAGTAATTAATGTAGAGGTACGTCATGGACACCAAAAAAATACCATAAGAAACATAAACGTTTGGCGTAAATTTCTGGAGATAGTGGTTGTGTTACTCTTTTTTATTAGAAGGATGCTTGTTTGATAGCTCTAATGTCCAGTGTCAGTTTCTATTTCTTTGCATATTTTTTTGTTTTATAAAAAAATCATACCAAATGAAGTCCAAAATGTGATAAAAATTTATGGTGATATTTTTGAAAGATAAGAGACCAAAAGATCCACGCGAACGCCA